>NW_011499858.1:1275103-1302226 GCF_000495115.2 Populus euphratica
CACAACCAAAATACACTCACTCTTTTCCTTGACATCTCCTCTCCTAATTCTGCCCCTCGCTATATTAAAAGAACCTATAAAATTGATGTAAAAGAAGGCATGATAATCATGTTTTTTGTACAAAATAATTGACATTGAGGATTTGAATTCATCCCAGGGGACCTGATCAAGTCACCTAAAAGAACTTTTAGAAGCTCTTCCCCTTTTATAAATAGATGAATAAGAAGAAAAGAGAAGAATCCAAAGAGAGAAAAAGGAAAAAAAAGTGTTTTAAGCAAAAAAAAATTAAGTTTGTTTAAGCCGGGAGGTTAAAGAGGAGAAAGAAAAGGATGAGAAAAAGAAGAGAGAAAAAGAAAAAAATTCCGTCGGAAAACCTAACAATAAAAACTACCTAAAAACCCCTTTATCGCTATGACCATTGTTGTCTTCGTCACTGGTAACAATTGTAACAACTCCTCATTATATAGAACTAATCCCGAGGAAAGCCCGAATTTTTTTCATTTTTTTCATTTTTTTCTCTTGGATTATAGAAATTTACTATTCAATATATATAATTAAAAATTGAAAATTTTAGTATTTTCTTTGCCATTAAATTCACTAGATGATAATATTGTTGTTTTTATCTATTATTTTTCCAAACAACAACTATTTTTATATTGTTATTGTAAATGTTAAAAATTGATTTTTATATTACATCCAACAACTTCACAACAAGAAAAGAAATTATAATATTCACCCTAACACTACTACTTTTACCCCCACCAAACAACATAGTTTCCTCCTTAAAAAATATATTTGTTAATTTAAAATATAAAATAAATACACTTGTTCCTCCAAACCTAGCGAGTATACCTTACCCCTCTTGCTTTCCCGAAATATCCAAGATGAAACACATAAGAAGAGATAAATCTCTTTTATTTTTCTTTTTCTGCACACTCGTTCGATTCTCCTGATTTTGATGATAATACCTGTACATCTGTTCTTGTTCGTTTTTTGTTTTTAAAATTATTTTAGAAAAAATTTAAAATGTTTTTTACTTGAAATTAATAATTTTTAATATTTTTATATTAATTAAATTTTTTTTTGCTTGAAATTAATATTTTTTTAATATTTTAATATTAAAAATAATTTTTGAATAATAAAAAATAATTTTAATATATTTTTAAATAAAAAATACTTTAAAAAATAATCACATTTTCAATAAAGTTTAGAAAACAGAAGAGAGATGATGTGATATAAGACACGTGTCCTGAAAACCTTGAAACAATCACATTTTCAATCAAGTTTAAAAAACAGAAGATAGATGATGTGATATAAGACACGTGTCCTGAAAACCTTGAATAAAAAACAAAATAAAATGGTCACCGCTAATCTATCCAGCAATGCAGTTCACGATCTCAAATGATTCATGTGATGGCTGCATCTTTATTGAGCCACGTGTAGCAGTGGAGATATCCTAGCCTTCATTTCCAACATTAAATCTGAAAATTAAAAAAATATAAAAACAAGAGTTATAAAAAAACATGAAGAGATTGAGATTAAATAACAGAAAAAAAATGTATTTATGATGAGATTTTCATTTTTCAACTTTAACCACATTAGATTCTGCAAATATTTTACTTGACACATAGTTCATTTAATTATTTATTTTATTATCAAATATATTTGAGAAATAATTTAATAACTAAATAAATCATGATTTAATTATATTATCTTCTCAATAATAATATATCTTTTAAACATGGTTTTATGAGTGGAAAGATCTCATTTTAAATTAGTTAAAAAATTTAATGTCCGTGATAAAATAAGAAAATTATGCTATTCATCTCAAATATTACAAGTTTAACTACAATAATTTCTTATATTTGTTTTACTGTAGCTCTTTGACCGCACAAAATATTAAAGTATTTACTCGGTGTTATTCCTAGTCTTAAATACAAACGCACTGCACACTAAACCATGCTGAGTTCCTTTTGGTTCTTCGGTATTCTAACTTGATCTTCAGCGTCTAAAATTCCCAACCAAGTGGCTTTGGATGAAAATCCCAATTTGTCCCCAGTCGATAAATAGCTGGAAAACCATTTTTTTTTTATACATTTGATTAAATTCCATGAAAATCATAAAAGCACGAGGTAAAGATTAAATATGATTTTTTTATTGTTTTTAAATGTACTTATGATTATGATTATGATTGTTTTTTAAATAATTTTTTATATTAAAATACATATTAATGATATTTTTTTATTTTTTTAAATTATTTTTGACATCAACATATTAAAATAATTAAAAAACACTAAAAACTTATTAATTTGAAATAAATAAAATAATAATAAAATTTAAAATTTTTAAAAATATTTTTAAAACACATGAATTAAATGGAAACTATTAATGAAAGAAATTAAATGGAAAGAATCATTTTTCTAAAGAGTAAGTTAATGTAATTATTTCCTTCTAGTAAAGATCAACATTGATGATGGTTTTAAATGAATTTGTTAATTAACATTTTATTTTGAAATAAAAATAAAAATTGTTTCGTACAAAAAAAATAAGAAATTAGCAATATAAATAAGAAGTGATGCTCTTTTTTTAATCTTTTAGTTTTATTTTTATGGTAATAATCGGGTGATTATTATGATTGATTCACTTTAAAAATGTTTGTATAATTGAATTATATAAAATAAAATAAATTTGATATAAAGAAGCAATCACTTTAAAGTCATAGAAAGAAAATCTTATAATCATTCTCAAAATCTCTTTTCATCCGATTATTTTCACAAATCAAAAAGTTTTTTTTTAATATGTTGATAATACATTAACCATTAATTAAATAAGATAACACAATTTAATAAAATTAGAAATAGTTTTTTTTTTAAAAACAACTAATAAGAATTACATTGATTTTAATGATTATTTCCATTTAATTTCATAACAGAATTGATTATTTTTAGATTTGTTGATGCAGACTGTTATATTAATTAATAACTCAGACTATAATTTATAAAATATTATTAATTATAACTCGAGCGTCATAAATTTTGTCTAGATGACGAAACAAAAGCACAGAAAACACCTTCACAAGTGTAAACACATCAACAAGCTTTGTAGATTCCGTGATTGCTGAATATTCTTCCAAGAACCTTCCTTGTATTCAGATTCTTCTTTCCTTTCTTTATTGGCAATATAATTAGGTGCCATTGTCAAGGAGAATCTTCTCTATTTAACGACCCTCACCACCCCCTCATTTCTCTACCTCCATCTTCTCTTGAGTCTGTAAGTATTGTCATTGTCTATCTACCGTACGAGATTTTCAGCCATGTCTTCCCTTAACGATCTCATCAACATCAATCTCTCTGATACTACTGAAAAGATCATAGCTGAATACATATGGTACCTCCTCTCTTTCTCCCTTGTCTATGATCATATATATATATATATGATCACCCAGTCACTTCATTTGTGTAAAAACTCTTCTTTTTTCCTTTGTGTGTGCAGGATTGGTGGATCGGGAATGGACTTGAGAAGCAAAGCAAGGGTAAGCGTGTTTTTTTCTTTTAATCCTCTTGAATTATGGGTCTTTTGTGATCGGTGTTTCACTTTCAGTTCTGTTATATTTTCAACAGACTCTCCCAGGGCCGGTGACTGGCCCTGCCGAACTTCCGAAGTGGAACTATGATGGTTCTAGCACAGGCCAAGCACCTGGTGATGACAGCGAGGTTATTTTATAGTATGTACCAATCTCTCCACCATCTTTTTATTCGCATGCCAATTTACTTTTGATCCTGATCTGTGTCCAGACTCTGGTTCCAGTATTAGGTAAAGAAATTCAAGATTTACTCGTCAGTAATATTAGTTTTAATGAATATTTTCCATACATTAAATATATGGATTCTGAATATATGAATTGTTAATTAAAAAGAGTGTTCTGGGGAATAATCTCTTGTTGTTCTTAGATTTTCTTGAAGATTCCATGTTGTTTTAGATTTTAGCTATTACCATATCTGATATTTCGGCTCTCTTGTTCTCGAATCTTGACTGGATCAGCCCGCAAACGATATTCAAGGATCCTTTTAGAAAAGGAAACAACATCTTGGTAATTAATGCTTGCCCTTGGCCTCTTCAAATTATTCCCGTGACTTAAAGATTATATAGATATTTTTAGCACATTCAGCATAAAATCCAAAAGGGTAAATAATGTCTTCTGGGCTTTAGGTGATGTGCGATGCATACACACCAGCTGGGGAGCCAATTCCAACAAACAAGAGGTTCAATGCTGCCCAGATCTTTAGCGACCCTGTTGTTGCCGCCGAGGAGCCATGGTAATTATCTCACCTAATTCTCAAGAAGAAAACACACCTAGTTCATTCCTCCTCGAAGAAATCTCATCTATTGTTTTTCTCATAGCAGAGATGGTTTTTTTTTATATTTTCCATCGACATGTTATATCATATGGTTTTGTGGCCATCATTGGCATGGAATTTACTCTGCCGCAGTGATAAAACTTGCCTTGTCAAGTCTGGTTGTGATCAAGAGTGTCTGTCCTTTTCAAGTGGCCCAAGACATTAATTTTCCTCCCTTTAAAATGATATTACTCTGGCTTTTGCATATCAACCATAGCTCACAGGACCCATGCGCTTGTCCTGTGATTCAACACCATACCAAGTTCATGCATCAGCTTCTCTTCCTTCACAGCCCAACTTGACACAAACAGTGGCCTTAGTTGGTGGTTAAACTCAAGGAATCACGCAGGTCAAAGTCTTCGTCCAGGAAAAATGGAGTTGGTGGGATGTGTCCATAGCTTAATTTGTGGTTTAGAAGTGCGTTGACCTGGCCCAGTGAGGTTGGGAAAGCTGAAAAAGAAGGGTAATTTTTGTCCAGCCAGAAGTTGGGTAAATCTTAGTCGAAGTGATTTTAAGGATCTTGAATTAGATTTATTTTGTGTCTCGGAATGGGTGCAAACTTGTTTTAAAAATTTTTAATTTTTTTAAAAATAATTTTTTTTATGTTTTTGAATTTTTTTGATTTATTCGTATAAAAAATAATTTTAAAAAAATAAAAAAAACTTTATTTTATATAATTTTAAATAAAAAATATTTTAAATCACCACCATTATTATAATTTCAAATAAATAATTTTGACTCTGTCTTTGAGGATTTGATCGATCTTGCTTGCATATAAATTGCCCTGCCTTCTTGTTGTTGGAAACGTTCTTGCTATCATCATCATAATAATTTATTTTTTAAAAAAAAACCCTTCACCTTATTAATTTGTTTATGTAGACAACTAGCACATCTTTATCAAAGTTTCATGATGCAATTGGAACTATGCGTAGTCGTCTACTCAGGTAGCTTATAATGCGATGATGGCATGCACCAAGCAATTATTTGTCCTATATGTACATTTTGAGCTGGAATAATCATGTTAGGCATCCGGTTTTTTTTTTTAGTATTGAATTTACTTTTTAAAATATTTTTTATATAAAAATACTAAAAATAATTTTTTTATTTTTTAGAATTTATTTTTTATATTAGCACCTCAAAATAGTTTAAAAATATCAAAAAATTTAATAATTAAAGAAAAAAACCTCAAAAGTTTTGAAAAATAATATTAGAGTATTAATTTCTTTGCATGATTTACATGGGTTGTCACAATTAAGTGATTGTGTTTGTGGTTAGGTAATGGTCTGAGTCAATGTTTGATGTAGCATGTAAGCCCTAACCGTACTTGTCCACGTTTGGTGGCTTTTCACATAGAAAGAAAAAATATTGGAAGTAACTTTGGAGTTGATTATTCAAATATCCCTTGGAGTCAATCATGAGGGCATGAAATAGTCAACATTGGGCCTTAGAGTCTTATAAAGTAACGCCCACAAACTCCCATTGGCCATGCTAGCATTTTGTCAAGTTTTTCTTAATTGACATTCTGAAAACAATAATCCCAGGAAAACTCTTCTGGTATGGTATATGTTTGAATAAGGTAGGCCATAGCTGTTAGGTGTCAGCTACTGCGACAGAATCAAGTGCTTACCTACTCCCTTGCAATAACGATGTTGTAGAATTTAGCAGCTGGTTTTTCATATGCTGGCATGCGAGAATCAGTTGGGATTATCATGAATGAATCCTTAAATAATTAAGAAAAAAAACTAATTATATCACAGGTGGTCTGTCAAATTCTCTACCGCAACAGAGGTCAATCATCATAAACTGGTTTAAAATCTATCCAGAAGTTAACTACCATTTGATACTTACTTGTGAATGTCCTATACGTTATGAGCAGGTATGGAATCGAACAGGAATACACTCTTCTCCAGAAGGACATCAACTGGCCCCTTGGATGGCCCGTTGGTGGCTTCCCTGGTCCTCAGGTTTGGAATTTGTATCAATACCTGTTAACATGCTTGTCAGATATGTTACCTGAATGCCTCTTGACAAGTTCTGTCAACATGTATACGTTTGCAGGGTCCATACTACTGTGCTGCAGGGGCTGACAAATCCTTCGGCCGTGACATTGTTGATGCCCACTACAAGGCATGCTTGTATGCTGGTATTAACATTAGCGGTATCAATGGTGAAGTTATGCCTGGTCAGGTATGCTTTTGTTTTAATATATCAATCTCGTTTGGATATCAAGGTTTCTGTTTCTGTTATTTTTGCTGATATATGTGCTAACGAGTTGGGTTAATTAACAGTGGGAATTCCAAGTTGGTCCTTCCGTTGGAATCTCTGCTGGTGATGAAGTGTGGGTTGCCAGATACATCCTCGAGGCATGTGTTGCCATTCTTGTCAATTTATTTTCTTCTTCAATGGAATCTTCTAACATTTTATTCTGCTCGGTCATGCAGAGAATCGCTGAAATTGCTGGCGTTGTGGTTTCTTTTGACCCAAAACCAATCCCGGTTTGTGTTCCAGCAGCAAATTTGCCTTTCAGTTTCAAATCTTGAAGCTTTTAAACCTGTTTTGTCAGCTTGTTTCAAAATACTTTCCATCTTTCAATTTACTCTCTTTTCATATTCGTATCCAGGGTGACTGGAATGGAGCTGGAGCTCACACTAACTACAGGTAATGCACCAAACCAGAACCTTATAAAAGAACCTCATTATATGCTCAGGGACCTTCGATTCTTTAGAAACGTAAACGTGTAAAAAATACTTCTTTTGATGGTCTTCCCTAAATCCCCCCGTCAGCACCAAGTCAATGAGAAATGAGGGTGGAATTGCTGTGATCAAGAAAGCCATTGAGAAACTAGGCCTCCGACACAAGGAGCACATAGCGGCCTATGGTGAGGGCAATGAGAGAAGGCTGACAGGTCGCCATGAGACTGCTGATATCAACACTTTCTCCTGGGTGAGTTCAGCTCCTTGGTTGCTTTTTTATATTTTCTAATATAAACTCGTGTCATTGTTGTACTTTGGATTTCGTCTAGTAACACATGCACTGTCCAAATCATATAGGGCGTAGCGAATAGGGGAGCATCCATCCGCGTTGGTCGCGATACTGAGAAAGAAGGAAAAGGTAAGTGCTCTCTGTTAAGTCTCATCCCAGACCTCACAGTTGCGAATTGATAGCATCAGCTTATGTCTCTTTGTCATGACTGACAGGTTACTTTGAAGACAGAAGGCCAGCATCCAACATGGATCCCTATGTGGTCACTTCAATGATCGCAGAAACTACCATTATCTGGAAGCCATAGAGAAGAAATTGATTATTGGAAGATGATGGATGGCCACAGGCCCACGATTTCTAAATTTAAACTGCTCCTCTCTCAACCGAGGAATATTAAATAACGCTTTATATCTTTCTTTGACGTGCTTGATTTGTTTGTGTGCTTTGGATTGATGGCTTGCTTTTCGTTTAGTTCCCATTTTCTTATAGCTTTCTGTAAATGCCAGTGTTGGCTGTTGATCATCTGAAAACATGTTCAACTCCTTTTTAATAAAGAGTAGTTTAGCTAGTCACAATTTTCTGCATTTTTCAAGTAGTTTCTGCATAACCACCTTTTCTTATCAGAAATTCCAACCAAACCCTTGAGTATGATGTCTCCATCAACAAGAAAAGTATAGCATGGAATGGTTCATGAATCCAGGCAACGTCCTGGGAACCATTCTTGCAGATTTTTGTAATGTGCTGTATGGAAAAGTTCTTGCTTTTCATTTTTTTGATATATATTTCTATCCACCACTAATGAGAAAGAATGCTTGAGTCGATGAACATTCTTGTCAAAATCCCAAGTCGAAACTTCTCAGACATACCTTTTGAGACCTTGATTTTTTTTGCCCTTACTGGTGCTACTTCGATGTAAATTCGAGCAGAAGATTGCAGAAGAAAAATCTTAGACTAGAGCTTCAGCGTTCTAATGCTTTAAAAAAAAAAAAAACCCAACGAAACTGGTTTCTGCATTGCTAACACTCCTAAGGCTGGTCACTGTGTTTTTGTTCTTTTTTGAGAGGGCTACTGCATTGCTAACACTCCTAAGGCCGGTCTCTGTGTTTTTGTTCTTTTTTGAGAGGGCTATAGAGCTCATCTCAATAATAAGTCACCTATTAAATAAATACTCCACCAAGCGTGAGGAAAATACTGTCATTGTTCAACCGGAAACAGGCAATCATGGATTGTCACAGTAAATAGATAAATTAATTTGAATTACCACAGTGATTTGTTTTTTAGACTTTTTTTTTTCTTTCTAGTTACACTTTTATATATCAAAATTAATGACCAATTAAAGCATATTTATTAAGAAAAGGCAAGATTCAAAGATAAAAAACTAAATTGAAAAACACAACAAAAAGAGATGATTTTTCTAAACTTAGGACTAAATATATACTTTGATCCTTCAATGTTTTAAATTATAAACTTTCAGTCCCTAACAATTTACGAAATTCAATTTCAATCTTAAATCTCATTTTACTTATTTTGATCCTTAGTTTGAAAAAGAACAGAAAATATGGCTAGATTCGGGTGATTAAGAAAGAAAATCTTAGTTGCAACTTATTATAATCATGAAAATATGTGTTTTTTGTGTCAATGAATTCCTCTTGGAAAAAGAATTTTTTCAATATATTTTCTCTCTTAAACTTGCTTCAAATAGTAGATCTTAACTTAAAAAGATTTTTGATTTCGAGATAATTATAGGTTTTTAAGCTAATTTTTAGATTGTTAAAGGCTATAAATATATTTTACAAAATGTTTAAGGTGTTTCTTTTCGAGTCAAAATAGAATTGAAAATGAGTTTTTCTTTATTACAAACGAACCAACCTGATTTCTTAGTGATTAAAGGTTGTCAGAATTTAGATAGAGCAGATGATGCGTTGCATGCTATTTCTTTTCAAAAAATTAAGGATAAATAATAAGAAAATTAAAAAAAAATGCTTGAGAATATGGAATGCTCCAGACCCACTTGACTTGACTGAACCTTCCTAATATGAGAGACTATACATTTTTTAATTTTTTTAATATTTTATTGGTTATAAAGATTTTTAATTTTATAAATATCTATTTTTGAATTCATAACTTAGTTCATGAGTTTAATTATTTAGTTTATTTTATGTACAAAAATATACCAAGAAAGTCTATATACATATTTTTTTTATTAAAAAAACTATTTTAACCTGAAACAATTGACAAATAGTTAGTAAACAAACTACTTAGCATGCAATTCACTGCAAATCGGTTCAAATATTTCTTATAATGAAGAAATAAAAAAGTGCATTATTTTCAACTTATAATTAAAAAATAATAGAGATTTAATATTCTTTTTAATATAAATATAATTAAAAAAATTAAAAATAAACACAATCACCAATAAATAAGAGGTACTTATACATTTCAAGTAGGGCATGTTGGTAGCCGAACTTTGTTTTTCATGACAATATTAAAAGCACCACAGCGTTGTCTTCTTGATGGGAAGATGCGTGTGTATAGTAGAGCAAAAATTAGGCTTTAGTCAATTTTTTTTTTATTTCATTTAATTTTTATATATATTTTAATTTTAATTTTTATAATTACTACTTTTTAAAACTAGTTTTCTTGATTTATCTTATTTTATTTAGTTTCTTGTTATTTTTTTTACTTAATTTGTATACCAAATTTAATCCTTGTTGTTTTAACTGTTATTTATTTAATTTTGGATGATTAGAAAATTTTCTTTGTGGTTTTTTTGTTTTTTTTTTGTGAATAATCTCGATCTCATGATTTGGGACACAAATTTCAAATATTAATTTGATTTAATTTTGATTTTTTTTATTCCATCGATAGACACTATGTTGTTGGACCTTGAATTTCATATTTTTTTTATATTTTTTATGCGGGGTTATTCTGATCTTATATCCCAAGTCATAGATTGATCAGATTAACCCAAGTTGATTTGAGTTTTTTTATTTTTGAGAGTTTTTTTTTAATTGATTTTTTTTTAACATTTTTTTTATTCCATCGATGGACACTATGTTGTTGGACCTTGAATTTTATATTTTTTTTTATATTTTTTATGTGGGGTTATCCTGATCTTATATCCCAAGTCATAGATTGATCGGATTAATCCAAGTTGATTTGAGTTTTTTTATTTTTGAGAGTTTTTTTTTAATTGATTTTTTTTAAAATATTTGCCTTTCCTCGCCTAGTGTACTTAAGAGTTGATCTCTATTATTTTATTTAATATCTTTTGCATAGGCTTATCCTAGTTTTACTATTCCCTATGAATTTGATATGTTGACTTGAGTGAAGTTTTTTTTAATATTTTTTAATTATTTTTTTTCTAGTTCATCTTTTAATATTTGTTTTATTAGTGATTGAGCTTCATATTTCTTCAACTTTGTTTTTTACAGAGTTACTCGTTCTCATTCAATTTTTGTTTGTAATCAAATAAAATTATTGAAATCTTTAATGAATATTTAGAGGGTATATTTTCATGATATTAATCTTTTTATTTTTTAATTATTTATTGCTTTTTCTCTGTTTTACAATTATATTATTGAATTAACTAAGTTTTTTAAACTCATTTAAATCAATAACTTGAGTTTTATATTCTTCTTGTCCCTTTAAAAACACCAAACACCACTTTGTTAAAGTATTTTTTTGTTAAGAAAAAATTGATTTAGTCTACATTATAGAACAAGAGACCTATTTAGTTATTCATAAAATCAATAAGTTCTAAAATATGGGCATAAACACTTGTGTTTGTGCCAAAATGTGTCGTTAGCCATAACATTCAAAATGTGTCAAACAAAAGTAATGTTTGACATAGTGGTTTAATTATATTTTTAATTTTTTTTTTAATTTTAAATTAATTTTGTTATATTTTTTTTGATTGTTTTCATATGGTAATATTAAAAATAATTTTTAAAATTAAAAAAATAATATTTTGATATAATTTTAAATAAAAAATATTTTAAAAAATATTTTTAATTATATTTCCAAACAAGAATTAAATGGGTATTTGAGATTGCGGTTGAATTAAACATTTGAAAATTTTTGATTTTTTTAGTGTTAAATTATTTTTTAGTGTTTTTTTATTTTTTTAAAATGATGATATCAAAAATAAATTTTAACAATTATAAAAAATTATTTTTGTATATTTATAAACAAAAAACACTAAAAAATATAATTTTTATCACACCCTAAGAGGCACGTGACTGAACTTTGACTAGGTTTTGAAGTTCTTAATTCATCAACGTTAGTAATCTTTTATGAAGCTTTTTCGTTTTTTTTTGGCAGTTAATTGACTGGAAATGTTAAAGAATTAGCTATATAAGGGTAAAATTACTTAGCAAGCGGCAAAAATTCTTTTTCATTCACGTGAATTCTTTATCATTCACGTGTGGGTATTTCTACATTAGAATTTTTGGAGGGTTTGTTGACTGCCCTTTTCTAGTTGGACGTGTAGGGTTAATGGGCTCATCTTAGATTTTATAACCTTGGCTTTTTTGTTAGTGTTTTTGATTGTTAAAAAGATAATAAAGTGTAAAATGTGAACTTTGAATGGAATGATTGAAATAGCGAAGTACCAGTTTTGTTTGGGTAAAATTTTGCTGCGCATATCTTGATAATTCCTCGTCATTCATGTTTATGCATTGATACATTTGAGTTTTTTTGGGTTTTGTTGAGTGCCCTTTTTTTGCCGAATGTGTATGGGTAATGGTTTTATGGCTGATTTTGTAATCAAATTCTTGTTTTTGGTGCTGTTTATGATTTTATGCGAACACAGTTTCGTTGTTTTTGCAGTACTGCAGGAGCTAGTAGGAGCAAGGAGCTACAATGTATGCGGGAATAGTTAAGTGCAGAAATCCGAAATGGGGTTCTTTCTTTCATCCATCAAAGCATTTCATTAGGCCAAACTGCCAGGACCGGTCTATGAGCTGTTCAATAGTAGCGAGGGGCCCTTTTTTGCATGCTAGTTTCATTAAAAGAAAGCTATTATATTCACTTTCATCAAGGAGCATTGCCTTCAGAAATAGTGATGGTGGTTTGCTTAGAAGGTCTAATACGTGTTGGACGGATATTCAATTCCGTGCATGTAGTTCAGGATCGGATGGGAGGAATACGAGTGAGGATAAACATGCCCCGGTGACAGATGGAGCTAGCTCTGATAATGAGAAAACCCGGCAAGAAACAGTTAGTGAAGATGCAAAGCACTGTGATGCACATGCTCGACTAGGGGAACAAGATCAAAAGGAGTGGCTTCATAATGAGAAGCTTGCTATAGAAGCTAAAAAGAAGGAATCTCCGTCTTTGACTAGAAGAGAAAAGTTTAAAAATGAATTCTTGAGGCGAATTGTTCCATGGGAGAAGCTGCATGTTTCCTGGGATAATTTTCCGTACTACATCAAGTAAATGCCCCAACTAGTCTTTGTTATTTCTCATCAGCCTCTTTTTTTTTTCTTTTTAATCTTAAAACTACTAGGTTCGGCTATTACTAAATCACTCAGTTTGGGAAATTCATTAATGATTCATGTTCTCTTCTAGTGAGCACACCAAAAATACTCTGGTGGAATGCGTTGCTTCCCATTTGAAACATAAAAAATGCACCACTTCCTACGGGGCTCGTCTGCAATCTTCGAGTGGGAGAATTCTGCTCCAGAGTGTTCCAGGTCGATTACTAACCATCTGTTTTGAAACTTGTTTGCTGCTTTGTTTCATTTTTTGTTTTATATTCTTGAGTCCTATTGATAAAACCAAAAATGAGCTTTTGAATCAGTTAGCCATGTCTTGATGCCATATACAGGAACCGAGCTTTATCGGGAAAGAACTGTTAAAGCACTGGCACAGGATTTACAGGTTCCCCTGCTGGTGCTTGATAGTGGTGTTCTTGCGCATTATGTAAGATTAAGACAATTTCTGGATATTTCTGATATCCAAACTAAGTTTTAGTGATCATTATTTTGATCCTGTACCAGGATTTTGGAGATGATGAGTGTGTACCAGATGATAGTGCAGAATCTGTGGAGGATGGTATTTCAGAGTCAGAAGTTGAGGACGAAAATGACGCAGTCAATGAAGAGGAGTGGACAAGCAGTGTTGAGGCTAAATCAGATTTCAGTGATGATGATGCAGTTGATGTAGAGGCAACTGCTGAGGCATCCCTGAAGAAGCTTCTTCCCTTCAGCCTAGAAGAATTTGAGAAGGTATGTTTTCTAAAGTATCAGCTGTCTGATACAAGGTATTTTACCACTCACTGTTTGGTGCAAATTGGAGGAATGGTATGGAGTGGATTAGGAAAATATTCTGTGAGATGCTAACTTGATCTCATCAACACTAGGTCTTGAATTGGGGATAATATAGTGACTCGGAAAGCAGTTCCACTTGTTTGATACAGACAAGAGTGTGTAAAGGAAGGAAACATGTGATGATGGTCTCAGAATGATGCTTTTGATGTTTTAATATGCTTGACCAATTGGTTTCTTATTCCTTTTGCTGCTATGGACCTTTATGAAATTATGGCTGCTGAAAAAAATTTTCAATTAAAACTTATTGCTTTCTAATTTTTCATAATTAATTTTTATTTTGTGGATTGTGGGCAACCGTGGCAAACTGTAAATATTTCCTAATTTCTGGTTATCAGAATTTTTATTTTTTAATGAAGAGCACGGTAGACTTTCTGACTGTGTATTCATATTATGGCAGAGAGTCTCTGGAGAATATGACAGTTCCTCCAAGTCCTCAAAGAATGAGGCTGAAGACACTTCTGAGACCCTCAAAAGGCCACTTAATAAAGGTTACTTTTTTCCAACTATCCTTGCACCATGCTTTTATTTATTTTCCATTTTAGAACTATGCTCTGTAACATGTTTTTTCCCTAATTGCCAATGTATTCTCTGATAAGTGCAAACATATTTCTCTGATAAGCTTTCACTAGTTTCTGTTTTTCAAATAAGTGCAAACATATTTCTCTGATAAGCTTTGTTTCCATTCCTTTGTATTTTTTAAGGCAGTCATTGCAGGTTGGTTTATGGTGGTAATGTTTCTAGTAGTAATAGTAGTAGTAGCTGCTGCATGTTTTTGAGTGAAGATGCTATCATGGCCGTGCTTGGATTATTTGATGTTACGATGGTATTTGAATTCTGATGGTTTTCATGTTCAATTTGAACAAATTTAAATAGCAATATTTACAGTATTATTGTGTTATTGTTGATTTTAGGCATTTTGCATTGCTGAATTTTTTTTTTAAAAGGAAGTTTGACATTTTTTATGGTTTTCTCCATTCATCCATTTATCTTGCTTTGTCATCTTTTATTAGGGGATCGGGTGAAGTACGTGGGGCCATCCATACGCATTGAGGCTGATGATAGGTACTATTTCATCTCCCTTTTGTCGCATTTAAGACATAATAGATCTTTCCTCTTTTTACACATTAGCAAAATAGAAAGTTCAATGTCATAATTAAATATTTTCTAAATGTATACATACAAGGATGCAGATCATTCAATGATCTATTGAAGGACCTGTTACAGATCTAAGAGTTTGACTCGCTTCTTTGCTATACATTATATTTGTTGCTTGTGTATGTGTGCTGTTCTTAACAAATCACATGCTTTCAAAAAGAAAAGAGAACCAAAATAAGGGGAAAAAAACTAAAAAAGAATAAAGACAGGAAATTGTCCTGAACATGCATACAAAATACAAATTGTTAGATGCAGAAATACAATAACAGTATTCAAAACAAACAAAACCACTTATTTGCAAAAGGCTCAGATTTGAAAATAAGATGGTGGCAATCAAATGACTGGTTTGATACATGACTATTAAGACCACGGGTATTCTGGTCATTTTTTTTTAAAATCATTGTGCTTAACCTCGCAGATTTGAAAATAAGATGGTGGCAATAACAGTATTCTGGTCATTTTTTTTTTAAAATCATTGTGCTTAACCTCATCAACCACATAAAATTTGACATCACAGGTTTATATTGGGGAAGATACCAATATCTGATGGTCTGAAAAATGCTTATACCACTAATCCGTGGCTGGTGGGTTGGTTAGTTGTCCTGTTGTGCAGAACTGAACCACATAGACGGCACTGTTTTTTTTGCTGTTGATAGATGGGAGAAAGTTAGGAGAGGTTGATTGTGGTACAAAAATTAGAACAAAAGAGCTCACCCAAATCTCTTTACTTGTCTGCTAAGGATATTCCTTTGAAAAAATTTGCACTGAACACCTTGATGAAGCAAAGTAGCTGAAAAAGGCAATGCTTGTTTCAGAAAATTATTGAGCTATACCTGATTCAAATGTGATAATTATTGTGAACGCTGATATAGATGACATTGCATTGGTGACATTTTATTGGAGCTGCTTCTGGCCTAGGTGGCTTCATTTTCTGTCAGGATACAATTCACCAAGGCATTTCCTTTCATTTTCTGCTTTCTCTTTTGTGAATACTGTACCACACAGAATTATTTTCTTTGGTGGGTGGGATTACATGTTTCACAAACCTGGGGATATTAGAGGTTCTTACATTTTGACATGTGCTTCTGCTTTTGTATCCTAGATCTAGCAATTCCTACTCTGGTCCATTCTAGAGAGCAAGCGGAGATGTTTTGTTATCTTGTATTAAACAGTTAAGTACTTGCATGTTAAATGCGAGTTCCAACTACTCAGCATGGTTCCTACCTTCAGAAAATTCTCCAACTACCCTGCTAATCACGATAAATTTTCTTTTAAAGGTTAATTGTTTGGGATGGGGACCTAACCCGGTAAATTTTGTCAAGCACTTTAAGTATCCACTGCATCTTCTTTTCCCGAAGCATTTCAAATATTTTACACCAGGGATTCCACATATTGATATTCAGAAAAAAAAAATTAAGTTCAGAGGGACTTACAGCGATAAAGACACAAATATCTACATACTCATCAAATTTAAGCAAACATGTAGATGCTTAAGGAGGCTTAAAAACATCACTGGTCATGCTGTTAATACTTGCATGCCATTTTTAACGTAAAAAAAGAAATTCAAGTAATATATGTTTGCCTTCATATAGAACTTTTAGGCATCAGTAGGAAACTGACAATTTCCTTTTAGCAAATTTGCAGCATATAGATGGATGAGACAACACACAAAGTTGTATAGTATCAGCACTTTTGAATTTGTTATCAAAACAGCTTTTGGTCATTATTCATTTACTTAGTTAAGAAACAACTATTGTCTTAGGTAGAGTGGATGATTCTGGTGGAGTTGTCATTGACCAGCAGTGTGTTCTTGGTACACAATTCTAGATGATCATTTGTTGGCGCTGCCCATCTGGTGGTGCTTGCTAGATTTAGGTCATAAAATGGTCTGCTGCTGTCTCAATATTCTGCAGCATTGCTTACCCTGTTTCTTTCAAGTTCAGATGCCCCACGGAAATGCAGAAGCTTTCAGATGTGTTGATTTATTACATTTGACAGTTTGAAAGTGTAGAAAGAGTGGTGAATAAATAAGAAGTCTTTTGCTTTTCTAAGGCTTTGTCTTCTAACACTGAAATGCCAACTTTATGAGGTAGTGCATGATCTTCAGCATATGTTATGATTTAGCCTTACATGCTATGCTTTGGACTCATGTCAAGTGAAACTTGTGATAAGTTATTCTGACCATAAATTATCTTTGCAATAGCTTTAACCAGATATAAGCTCTTATTTTTCTTAAAACAGCATAAGATCACCTTTAGTCTCATTAGACTTGCTCATTTACTTGGACTAACAAAGCTAAGAAAATTTTTGTTATAGGCTTTGGAAGAACTTTAATTCAATCGACATTAGAGCGCATGCACTTTCATATTTCCTGCGCTCATGACATTGGCAGGCAGAACTTTTGATCAGAGAGAGTTATGTTTTCAGGCCTATATCAAGTGGTCAACGTGGGGAAGTATATGAGATGAATGGAGATCAAGTCGCTGTTATTTTGGATATTGGTAATGATAACAAATCAAATGAAGGAGAGAAGGATGAGAAACTCCAAGAGCAGCCTGCAAAAGCACCAGTTTGTTGGATAGATGGTAATTCCTTGCACCAGTAACTACTTAAATCGAAATGATGTTAAAGTTGATGAAGGTCATCAGCTTTATGAAAATTGTATGAGGTGTTGAAGCATCATTTGGATCTTTGAATTAAAAAGCCCAATCTGGAAATTTAAAACCTGGCTTACCCCTTTAACTATATAGGTGGCCTGTGTTTGCATGGGTGTAAATAACCGAACTTTGGCTGATGTACAGCTAAGGATATCGAGCATGATCCTGATACCGAGACAGAAGACTGCTATATTGCGATGGAGGTTCTGTGTGAGGTATTATTGTCTGATATTTTCTTTTGCTGTCAATCGCTACTTGTCTTGATTTTGCTGTTAAGATTAATTTTGGTCTTCCCTAATTTGCAGGTTTTGTGTTCCATGCAACCCATTATTGTCTATTTTGCAGATTCTTCTCAGTGGTTGTCTAGGGTGGTTTCCAAGTCAAACCACAAGGATTTTGTAAGCAAGGTGCAGGAAATGTTTGACCAATTACCAGGACCTGTTGTTTTGATTTGTGGACAGAACAAAGCTGAAACAGGGTCAAAGGAGAAAGAAAGATTTGTAGGTTTCAAAAGTTTATCAAGTTATATGCACTCATCCACATACATACACGTTGGAAGCATTTGATTCCCTTTTCAATTGTCTTTCAAGCTGTGGATAACATTCATTCCATTTTCTTCTCATTTGTATCCTTTTCCTTTGAATCTCATACTCAACAGACAATGGTTCTCCCAAATTTGGGTCATCTGGCAAAGCTGGTAAGGCTTGCAAAACTTCTAAAATGTTAAGAATTTGAAAGAAAATCTTAAGATTAGTATCATATTTATCAAAGGCAGCTTTGAGCTTTGCTATTGTTTAGGCAGCTTTGAGCTTTGCTATTGTTTCTATGTAATTAACCCAAAAGTGATTTTAATTTCCAGCCTCTATCCTTGACGCATCTCACTGAGGGACTCAAAGGGGCAAAGAGATCCAATGAAAATGATATATACAAGCTCTTCACCAATATTTTGTGCCTCAATCCCCCAAAGGTATGACTGTTGTATCTTTCTGTATTCTGATATGTTTTAAAAAATGAAAAGACGCATGCTGTATTCCAGAGTAACTGCAGTTGTAATACTGTCTTGTTTTTCAAGTTTTTGTTTTAGTTTTACCTTCTTACCTCGTTCCTCCTCTTTCTTGCGATCCCTTAATGTATGGTTTAAACCTTAATAAGTGTGTGTGTACGAGTGATCAGTGTTCTACACAAACCAAATGTTGAATTTAGAGCCAAAGTAGTTAACCCCCACAATTTTATGAAAATGTAATGTATGCCGTTTAATGCCTAGAATGGAACAAAAGTGTTTTTTGCAGGTCTGCCTGTGTTTAAGGAAATGTGCTTTCCTTTGAAGGAAATTGTGATGGTAGCATGTTTTTACTGGCTTTGGTGTCTAGTGAGATCATGACTGAAGCTTACTTGGAGGTTTAGATGGTAGGGTTGGAACATGAAATCCTTCTCGTCAAACTGCACTGGCTTCTGTCCTGATGAGATCTAATGCTTTACTATATTTCCAATGTGGCTTTATCTCTCTGTTTTTTTTAATCATTTTGATTGTATATTTTTTTCCCTGCTGCATACAGGAGGAAGATCTTCTTATAACATTCAATAAACAGGTTGATGAGGACAGGAAAATTGTTATATCGAGGAGTAATTTAAATGAACTGCACAAGGTAGGGACTCACTGTAAAAGGTTGTTTCACCATGGCAGTGTTATAGTTGCTTTACTTGTTAAATGGAGTGGACTTTTTAAATTTCAAGTTGCGCTAGGTAATTTGATACCCATGCTTTTGTGCACTATTTGTCTTTGGAATTTGCTGATATAATTCTAATGCAGGTTCTTGAAGAAAATGAGATGTCATGCATGGACCTATTGCATGTAAACACTGATGGTCTGATTCTAACAAAGCAGAGTAAGAAACTGAAAATAACATATTTTTAGCTGATTTCTGCTTATTATCAAACTGTTGGTTCTGTATCTAACATCGCAAAATCTGTATGTTGACTGTGAAGTTTTTTGGGAAAAAAGTAGCTGCTCAATTTTACAAATCAAAGAAGGAATGAAAGTTTTCTTCACCAGAAAAAAAGTCTAAATATCAATATGATAACCTTTACCTTTGCTTTTCTAAAAACGTTTACAAGCCTAACTAGTTTGACAAGTTCAACTTTACAAATGAAGGCTGAACAATTTTTTTTTCCTTTTCTGATACACCTTTTGGATCTGTAAATTGACATGTCATTTTTGTTTTGCAGAGGCTGAAAAGGTTATTGGCTGGGCGAAGAATCATTACTTATCATCTTGCCTGCTCCCATGCATAAAGGGGGACCAATTGTCTTTGCCTCGTGAAAGGTATACCTACCTCATGCTTGTATGTTAGTCAAAGTTTTGGGATGTCAAAGCTGATATCTATTCTTTTCATGTAAAGCCTTGAGATAGCAATCGTGAGGTTGAAGGAGCAAGAAACCATATCTGAAAAGCCATCACAGAATCTGAAGGCATGTGTAACAATTCGGTCTTCTCAATGGTTTGAGAATGTTGAGAGCTTTACATATTATATGCTCATTGCTAATGAATAGAAATATCAGCAGAACATGGCCAAGGATGAGTATGAAAGCAACTTTGTTTCAGCTGTGGTAGCTCCGGGTGAAATTGGTGTCAAATTCAGTGATGTAGGTGCTCTTGAAGATGTGAAGAAGGCTTTGAATGAACTCGTCATTCTTCCTATGAGGAGACCAGAACTTTTCTCTCGTGGAAACTTGTTGCGGGTACTGATTTTACACCTAATATGCACAATCCTTGTTAGCCATTTTTCAGTGCATGATTTTGTAAAGCCCTTTCCAGCCGTGCAAAGGAATTTTGCTTTTTGGACCTCCTGGAACTGGGAAAACCCTTCTTGCCAAAGCACTTGCAACAGAGGCAGAGGCAAACTTTATCAATATTACTGGTTCAACTCTTACTTCAAAGGTACATTAAGAAATTGATGCTGTATCCACTTATTTTAGGTTTAAGTTCCAAGATGCAGACCTTAGCTGTGTTTCACGTTCTCTTGCCTACAATAATCAAGGTCACAAAATTAGCACTGATATGTATGCTTCTGTTTGTAGTTTTGGCAGTAACAAATATCTTCTATGCAAACGTATTGGGTTCTAGATTCAATCATGATTGATTTAGCTGAGCAGTTTCAGTTTGTGTAGTCATTTGTTGCTCTGTTTCTGCATGTTAATATTTTCCTGTTTCCTGAGACAGTGGCTCGGAGATGCTGAAAAGCTCACCAAGGCTCTCTTCTCCTTTGCCAGCAAGCTGGCTCCTGTCATTATATTCGTGGATGAGGTGAGTTTCTCCTTTTTCATGCAAGCCCACACACTTGACAATTGCAGTAAAATAAACTGCTGCATTAGCATGAAGAAACCGACTTTTTACTTCTAAATTTAAATTCATGATATGATACCGTGCAGTTTACAATTTTTACCCTTAGTAAAAGGTAGGATGTGGATAATAGAAAAAATCTATTGCAGGACACAAAAAGTATCCAAAAACAAATCTATCTCGCTTCCTTTTCTTGCTATAAAAATGCTAGGGAAATATGGAAGTTATCTTCACAATATTCATCCTTATCTTCTCTTCCAGTTCCCAATCTTATCCTTCAATTCCAATTTTGGTGAGGGTTCAGATGCAAATGTGAATTCTAAATTTGCAATTTTATTCCTTATAATTTAAATATATGGTTATTGCCTCTTTAAAAAGTTTACGAGAAACAACCTATAGTCCGAAAACATTTAGGAAATTAAAATCCACTCCAAGATAAAAATAACAAATATGAAAAATGCTAGGAAAACAACAAAATTAGCTCAAACAACAACTTTTATGATTAATTCTTGAAGATCTAACGGTTCAATAAGCGACATAGTGGTTCTCTATAGGAAAATTGTTTGTAAAATTAGTAGGAAAAGTTTAAGCCCAGATCAATTGTTGGATCTCCTATTATCTTAGTTTTAATGTGCAAACCTAGTCAGACGCGACAAGGCCTTCTTTTGGGCCTAGACCTGTCCCTACTAGTCCATAAAAGCATTTGCTAGGCCATGTACATAATATGCTAGTGTTAGATCCTCTTTTGGTAGTGTCAGATCCTCATTTAAATGCTCAAAATCTATAGTTTCTACAAGCCTGGCTGCATCATTCTTCCCAGGTTAGAGAAAACTCGTCCTTGAGTTTTGTTCTTTCTCTAGATAGGATGCCAAGTGCTGAACATTGAAGAAATCATAAGTCTTTAGATGGCTATGATAGTGTAAGTCTATAAGCGTTGTTATTTAACTCTTGCAACACTTCATGAGAACCTATCTTTCTTTCTTTTGGCTTCTTGTATTCGCCCACTAAAAACTAGTCACGAGTAAGCACTGCCTATACTAGATCACCAATCTCTAACACTAGTCATAAGTATTAGCTAGGGCTTTATACTTCGCATTATTATCTTCTTGACTTTCTCATGAATACCATGTAAGTAATCTGCCATACCATCAGCTTGAACACCTAGGTATCTAACATGAGGGACACATATCAACTCCAACACTCTAGAAAGGTTTTGTCTATAGACGATTCCAATAGCTATTATACTCAGTTGGGAAGTCCGATTCCAATAGCTATTATACTTGAATAGACTCAATTGGGAAGTCCGATTCCAATAGCTATTATAATCAAACTCTGCTAGTCATATCCCATTGTTTTGGCTTGTCTCCTACTAAACTTCACAGCAAGTTACCAAGGCTTCGGATAAATATCTTTGTTTGCCTATCTGTCTTAGGATGATACGCACAACTAAAGTTCAGTTGAATTCCCTTCTTATCCCATAAACTCTTCCAATAACTACTCATAGACTTCACATCTTTACTGAAGTGATGAATTTAGGAATGTCATGTAAACAAACCACCTTGTTGAAGTGTAGATAGGTTATTTAGGATACATCCTTGGTCTTTTGACCATAGTTTTGAAACCTGGCTCGGCGGGTCAACCCGGGACCCGGTTGACCCAGGACTGGAACCGGGCCGGGTTTAAGAAAAAATAGGATAAGTCACCACCCGGGGTGACTTAGATGATCCGATTGACCTGGCAAAACCTGGTTGTAACCCGTTGACTATTTTTTTTGTTTTTTACCAAAACGACATTGTTTTGATTTATAAAAAAAAATATGGTTGACCCGGATGACCTAGTCAAAACCCTATGACTTGGGCAAAACCTATGACCCAGGCTTGGGCCAGGTCGACCACTGGGTCGGGTTTCAAAACTTTGCTTTCAACAGGCTATGAAAGGGGTTATCTTCGAGAACCTGTCCACAACAACAAAAATAAAATTAATGGTTCGTAGGGTAAGAGGTAAACCTAACACAAAATCCATACTAATATGCAACCACGAATGGAGTATCATTGTTCACAATTTTATGATTGGAAAAAGCAAATTGCATCCTTCTCTATTTTTTTTCCTTTTATTGCCTATAGATGTCTGTGTGATGATGAGGTGAATGGTGTTCTAATAAATAATCTTCTTTTCCCTTTTCATTTTCTTCATGGATCTAGGTTTGTGGTCATTTTGACAATACATAGTGCAAACATGGCTTTCTTTTGACATCCCTAAACACCCCTGGATTCAATCACTCTTACATATGGAATGCTATTTCATTTACTGGATTTTGCATGTGTAGGTTGACAGTTTGCTTGGTGCTCGTGGTGGTTCTTTCGAGCATGAAGCTACTAGAAGAATGAGAAATGAGTTCATGGCAGCGTGGGATGGATTGCGATCAAAAGATAGCCAGAGAATCCTTATCCTTGGTGCCACAAATCGACCATTTGATCTTGATGATGCTGTAATCCGCCGGTTCCCTAGAAGGCAAGTTTGCTATATGAAATCCCTTGCCATTTGGAGTATTGCAGCCTATCTGGTGGTTATAGATATCATATATTCCATGTATCCATATGTTGTGTGCTTAGCTGGTTTTAATAATTTTATTTCATACTTTGTTTGGCCTCGTTAAAAAAGTAAAGGAGTCGGATGATCAAGCTTCTTAGATATAATATAATTACATTTTCCATGTTTCCATATGTCATGTCTGCTGCTATTTAAAGCAATAACAATGTTTCTTATAAAATTGTGCTATATCACTGCCCTTAGAATACTCGTGGACCTATCAGATGCTGAAAATCGTATGAAGATTCTCAGAATAATTCTGAATCGAGAAAATTTAGAACCTGATTTCCAGTTTGACAAACTTGCAAATGCAACAGAGGGATACTCTGGAAGTGATTTGAAGGTAATGCAGTAATGGTTGCTCTGAATGTCAAATTTTGAGTTTCTTGGAAAAAATATAGTGCCTTGACCGTGTCAAATTTTGTTTTTCAGAACCTATGTATTGCTGCAGCATATAGACCAGTAGAAGAACTTTTAGAAGAAGAAAAGGTGATTGAGTTTAATAATTTTTTTCAGGATTTACACTGTGCTTCCTTTAATACTGGGGTCTGTGCACACTTCGTGTCTGGTTTTGTTTGAATGCTTATTCTTGGCAGTGTGTTTTGATATTAATTTTGCTCTCTTGTGTTCAGTCATGTCATTCTCAATCTGAAACTAGGGCACCTGTTTGGTTAGCTACAAAAAGTGAATATAGAGACTTTTCGTGCAAAACAAGTTCATGTTTCTGCCACGTTTCCCTTTCCCCTTCCTTTTTGAGAACATATGATCGATGGAAGTTTCCTCATCAACTACTAATGACTAGCTCATTTATAGAAAACAATATAATGCTGGTGTGCAAGAGGCTGTGCCATAGCATGCAACAAAAATAATAAACTGTTCCTTTTAATATAATTAGTTTTAAGTAATGCTCATTGTCTGTTGTATACAGTGTGAAAATTGTAAATGAGCAGAAATATTTCACTGATTTCTATTAAGATTACATGGCAGAATTTATGCAGATTCCTGAACTTTAGACCCCACCCCAAATGCACTTGCAAAGCACCTCAGAAATACCTTTGGTGTTTGCTACTGTATCACGTGTGCATCCTGTCCCCTTCCACCGAAAACCTCCCCCCAGCTGCAAACTTTGAATTCTTCGTACCTTTTGTGTTGCCTGAAGTCATTTTTACTTCTGATTTGTGGCCAAGTATTTGACTCTACTCTTTTTCCCTCTGGTCACTTTTTCTACAGGGCGGCAAGAATGGTGCAGCTCCTGCATTAAGACCACTTAATTTGAATGATTTCATTCAGTCAAAAGCAAAGGTAACAATTTGGTTAATTGACTGTTCTTAGCAGTTTCATGCAAAGAATAAAGCCAGGTGGTCAAACCATATATTCTCCTTCATGCTGAGATTATGGAATTTTTATGTAGATTGATATCTATTACTTGTTTTATAGGTGGGGCCTTCAGTTTCCTTCGATGCAGCTAGTATGAACGAGCTGAGGAAATGGAACGAACAATATGGAGAAGGTGGAAGCAGAAAACATTCACCTTTTGGTTTCTGAAACTACTCCGATCAGGTTTCTACATTAATTTATTCCTGGGGAAAAAGAGTAGTGAAGAAAAGAAACAAAGTACGCTTTCCCGTTAGTGGAGGATTGTCTAAACAGACCCCTCATTTCAACCGTCTGCACATGGTGTGCACTGGGCGAAGGAGGCAGCCGAGGATGTATAATGCAATGTAACATGCTTCCCGTTGCCCTAGTTTACAGGCTGTTTTCCTGCCATGTATATTTCCAGTAGTACCGACATCACATAAATTTTACATTTATATTCAGCGATTCTTATTATTGTAGCCCGAAGTAGCTGGTTAAGCCGAATGCATACAGTTGCAATGGGCGTCTTTAAATCTAGTTTCTGTAGTTCCTAACAAATGACTTGTGAAAATGATATGTAAATGGCTGTGCCAGTTCTTCAAATCAATGCTTTTAATCTTCTATCGTTACTGCGTAAAATAGTTTTAGGCTGTCAGCATTTAATTCATGCAATCATGCTTCACGTTATGGATCCATGTTCCCGACATGTAAGCAGATGTTGGATTTCTCCATCTCAAATGTGGGCCAAATGCATGTTTTTCATTTTTTTTTCTCTGTGGATCCGTGCTTAGATTACTCTTCAATACATTCAAGGGAGTAGGCTTTTGTTTAGGTCTCAGGATGAAGACCTAGTAAAAAACTTGTGAAACGATGAACTAGCCTCCCCTTGCTGTTTTTGTACTCTTAAAGATCACCGTCCTCGGTGTTACTTTTTTGCTTGGGATGCAATTCTTTTTCCCTAACAGATACTATGACCATCGATCTTATTACAGTATATTTTGTTATGACTAGTGTAAAAACAACATTTATTTTTTATCATAATATTCTTATTACAGTATATTTTGTTATGACAAGTGTGAAAACAACATTTATTTTTTATCATAATATTTTCTGAGATTAAGATTGTATAAAAATAAATTTGTTTACAAGACAGTTTCTTTCAACGGAGAGAGCACATCTTCTCCTCTATCGAAACAGTAAGTAAACACCGGCGTAAGAAACTGTCCTACGAGAATTTGAATCATCGGGAGACTTTCGCCAGCCGGAGATTATGGTGTAGAAAACATGCTGTCAGTTTTAATGATATGATGGAAAAAACGAAGTGCATCTCCCTCAATATTCTCCATTCATCAATGTCCACAGATAGATGAGGATGGGGTGAATGGTGTTTCAATAAATAACCTTTTCCCTGTTCTTTTTCTTCGTCGTTTCTGGTCATGGTGACAACATAAAGTGCTGCTTTCTCTTTCGGAGTTCATCCTCTTATCAATTGCTCTTACATTTCGTTTGCTAGATTCTGTATGTCTGCAGGTTGACAGTTTGCTTGGTGCTGGATCGTAGTGTTTCTTCAGAGCATGAAGCTACTAGAAGAACGCGAAACGAGTTCATGGGATGGATCGAGATCAAAAGATAACCTAGAGATTAGAGAATCCTCATCCCTGGTTCCACAAAATAGACCATTTGATCTAGATTTTTCTGTAATCCGCATTTATCCAGAAGACGAATGTTTTTTTATCTTTCGAGCATCATATGCGGATCAGACATCAACTACTCTCCCTGTGTCCTCTTGTCATTGTCAAGTCTCGAAGAAATAAAAAAAAATTGCCAACTAAAAATTGCCTCATGCCGCACGGAAATTCTGCTTACCTTATTTTATCTAGATCGTCATGTGGCATCAGTGGGGCTTCAAGCTCAATGGCAAATATGTAATATTAACGAAATAGGTCATCTGATCCTTTATAAATAAAGGTACAGTAACTCTACCTAAAAGCTCCCAAGCTTGCAATTCCTCTACAACATGGACATGAGGTTTCCTCGAGTAATTAAGGATTTTAATAGAGATTGTAAATGGAAATAATTATCAAAATAGCTATTTGTCAATGTTTGCTTAATTTCATAAAACTTTGTGTGTACAATTTAACAGGAATAATTGGCGAGGGGAAATCATTATTCATCCCCTCCCATGTTATTCTTAAACCGGATATTATTTGATTTAAAAAATAAATAATTTTTTTTAATTTTATTATTTATCATTAAATTTATTAGATGTGAAGTTTTATAATTTATTTTAATTTATTTTATATAAAATTATTTCA
>NW_011499858.1:1302610-1403072 GCF_000495115.2 Populus euphratica
CTAGTTTTCAGGCTTTTTTCCTGCCATGTATATTTCCAGTAGTACCGACATCACATAAATTTTACATTTATATTCAGCGATTCTTATTATTGTAGCCCGAAGTAGCTGGTTAAGCCGAATGCATACAGTTGCAATGGGCGTCTTTAAATCTAGTTTCTGTAGTTCCTAACAAATGACTTGTGAAAATGATATGTAAATGGCTGTGCCAGTTCTTCAAATCAATGCTTTTAATCTTCTATCGTTACTGCGTAAAATAGTTTTAGGCTGTCAGCATTTAATTCATGCAATCATGCTTCACGTTATGGATCCATGTTCCCGACATGTAAGCAGATGTTGGATTTCTCCATCTCAAATGTGGGCCAAATGCATGTTTTTCATTTTTTTTTCTCTGTGGATCCGTGCTTAGATTACTCTTCAATACATTCAAGGGAGTAGGCTTTTGTTTAGGTCTCAGGATGAAGACCTAGTAAAAAACTTGTGAAACGATGAACTAGCCTCCCCTTGCTGTTTTTGTACTCTTAAAGATCACCGTCCTCGGTGTTACTTTTTTGCTTGGGATGCAATTCTTTTTCCCTAACAGATACTATGACCATCGATCTTATTACAGTATATTTTGTTATGACTAGTGTAAAAACAACATTTATTTTTTATCATAATATTTTCTGAGATTAAGATTGTATAAAAATAAATTTGTTTATAAGATAGTTTCTTTCAACGGAGAGAGCACATCTTCTCCTCTATCGAAACAGTAAGTAAACACCGGCGTAAGAAACTGTCCTACGAGAATTTGAATCATCGGGAGACTTTCGCCAGCCGGAGATTATGGTGTAGAAAAAATGCTGTCAGTTTTAATGATATGATGGAAAAAACGAAGTGCATCTCCCTCAATTTTCTCCATTCATCATTGTCCATAGATAGATGAGGATGGGGAGAATGGTGTTTCGATAAATAACCTTTTTCCCTTTTCTTTTTCTTCGTCGTTTCTGATCATGGTGACAACATAAAGTGCTGCTTTCTCTTTCGGAGTTCATCCTCTTATCAATTGCTCTTACATTTCGTTTGCTAGATTCTGTATGTCTGCAGGTTGACAGTTTGCTTGGTGCTGGATCGTAGTGTTTCTTCAGAGCATGAAGCTACTAGAAGAACGCGAAACGAGTTCATGGGATGGATCGAGATCAAAAGATAACCTAGAGATTAGAGAATCCTCATCCCTGGTTCCACAAAATAGACCATTTGATCTAGATTTTTCTGTAATCCGCATTTATCCAGAAGACAAGAATGTTTTTTTATCTTTCGAGCATCATATGCGGATCAGACATCAACTACTCTCCCTGTGTCCTCTTGTCATTGTCAAGTCTCGAAGAAATAAAAAAAAATTGCCAACTAAAAATTGCCTCATGCCGCACGGAAATTCTGCTTACCTTATTTTATCTAGATCGTCATGTGGCATCAGTGGGGCTTCAAGCTCAATGGCAAATATGTAATATTAACGAAATAGGTCATCTGATCCTTTATAAATAAAGGTACAGTAACTCTACCTAAAAGCTCCCAAGCTTGCAATTCCTCTACAACATGGACATGAGGTTTCCTCGAGTAATTAAGGATTTTAATAGAGATTGTAAATGGAAATAATTATCAAAATAGCTATTTGTCAATGTTTGCTTAATTTCATAAAACTTTGTGTGTACAATTTAACAGGAATAATTGGCGAGGGGAAATCATTATTCATCCCCTCCCATGTTATTCTTAAACCGGATATTATTTGATTTAAAAAATAAATAATTTTTTAAAATTTTATTATTTATCATTAAATTTATTAGATATCAAGTTTTATAATTTATTTTATATAAAATTATTTCAGTTTTATAATTCAGATTACAAGTTTTACGAGTTAAACTAAATGACTCAGGTTTTTATAATGTTTTTTTATAATTATTTTTTAAATTTTTTTTATTCAATATTTGGGTTGATTAAGAATTAAATTTTATAATTTTTTTTTCTATAGGGTTATTTTAATTTTATAACCCGGGTCAAGAGTTTGATAGGTTGACCAAGGTTGACTCAGCGTTTTTAGGTCCTTTTTTGTTTTTTTTTTTTTTAATTTTACTTTTTAATATTAAATTGATTGAGAATTGAGTTTTATAATTTGTTTTAATTTTTTTCTATTGAGATATCCTTGGGCAGCATTTGATATTGTGGTAGCACTTGTTTTTCAAAATGTTTTTTTACTCAGAAATATATAAAATATTTTATTTTATCTTTTAAAATTTATTTTTGACATCAACACATTAAAAAAATTCAAAAATATAAAACAAAAATTAATTTTAAGAAACAATCAATTTTTTGGCCAAACAACCTTTGAGCCATGTTTCCAAACATTACTCTAGTCTCATTATCTAGGTTTGGTAGGTTGATCCAGGTTGATTTGAGTTTTTTTTTAATTCACTTTCAAAATCTTATTTCTCAAAATTAGGTTGATTGAAAATTAATTTTTATTATATTTTTTATTTTCTTTTTACAAGGTTATCACAGTCTCAATACTCAAGTCATGAATTTTATATGTTAACTTGGGTTGATCAATTTTAATTTAATATATTGTCATCTCAATAAATATATTTTTTAAATGTCATCTTGAAAATCTTTTTAGTCGACCTATGTTTTTTTATTCAAATTATCCATGTTGCGTTTGAACTTGTCAAGTTGAACGAGTCACAATGGGTCAATCCCTACACAATTAATTTTTTTTCCTTCTTGAAAACATGTTAGCAATCTATATATATATATTTAAAAAAAATAATTTGAGTTGCAGCATAGTTCAAATGAATAATCTAGTTAACAAGAACTAATTGAGGAGGGGAAATCATTTTTCCTCACCTCACAAATTAATATTCACTAAAACTATATATTTTTTTTAATTTTCAATCTCATCCTTTAATACTTGGTTTACAAGAGACTGAACTTCATATTTTTTTTTTCTATAATGTTATCTTAGTATCATGATCCAAGTTACAGGTTTGGTGGATTAACACGACTAACTTGATTTTTTTAATTATTTTTTTTCTATTTCTTCATTCGACTATTGATTAATAATTTAATTTTATAATTTATTTTAATTTGCTTTCTATAAATTTATTTTAATATCACGACTCAAGTCATGGATTTGATGGGTTAACTTGATTGACTTGACGGGTTAATCCCTACATGATTTGTTTTTCTTTCCTTATTTGAAACAAATTAGCAATGTCTAGAAATATTTTTAACAGTTTTTTAAAAATTTCATCTGACTCTCAGTGTAACACATTTAAATAATCTAGTTAACTAGAATTAATTGAGGGGAGGGAATTATTGTTCCCTTCCTCACATATCACTATTCACTGGATTTTTTTTTTTAATTTTCAATTTCATTCTTTAACACTTGGTTTACTAAAAATTGAGCTTAATAATTTATTTTGATTTTCTTTGTATTAAATTATTTTGACAGTATGACCTAAGTTGTGAGTTTGATGGGTTAACCTGACTAACTCAAGTTTTTTATCTTTTTTTAAATTATTTTTTTTATATTTGATCATTCAATGATTGATTGAGAATTATACTTAATAATTTTTTTTGATTTATTTTTATAATGTTATTTTAGTTTCATAACCTGAGTTACAAATTTGATGGGTTAACCAACCTGGTTGACTTGGGTCACTTTTTTGGATCTTTTTTTTTTAATATATATTTTTTTAATTTCATACTTTAACATCATGTTAATTAGGAATTAGATTTTATGATTTGTTTTAATTTATTTTTTATTAAGTTATCCTGGTCTAATGCCTTTGTCACTGGTTCGACAGGTTAACCTGGGTTGACTTAGGACTTTTTTTTGTCTTTTTTAATTGAAAATTTTAAGATTTTATTATTCAATATTAGATTAATTGAGAATTATGGTTCATGATTTGGTTTGATTTACTTTCTATAGACTTATTTAGATCTCATGACTTAGATCACAAATTTGAAGAGTTACCTTGAGTTGACCCAAATTAATATAATATTTTGTCATCTTAATATTTTTAAAAATATATTGTTTTGAGTTTTTTTTATCAAACTATATTTTTATCGATCTTCCAAGTTTTTTTATTTATAAAGTCGACCAGTTCACATTTTAATCAAACCCTATACAACTTATAAAATGAAAAAAAATATTATTTTAATATATTTATAAGTAAAAAAATACTTTGAAATGCAACTGTTAACACAATCTTAAAAAAGCCTATAGACATGCATGACCTAAAAGGAAAAAGACTAGGCGTATGTAGTATTTATAAAAAAAGAATAGATAACCTGTTGTATGATTGGTAAATGATGTGTCACCCACTAAAACATTTTTTGTTGTTTGAAAAATCAATGTTGGAATCCAAAAATTCAAATTTCAACTTGTTTTAATTTGAAAAACCCAAAAAACATTATAGAAATCTCAATAACCTAATTTCCAGCTCCAAAATATTCTTTAATAATCTAAAAATTGAGAATCAAATCAAATAATAAAAACCTTAATGAGCCCTTTCACACTTTTTTATGTTTAAAAGACAACAATATCTTTATTGCACTCTTTTCTTAAAAAAAAAATTATTGATTCGATGAATGATTTTTTATAATAAAAATGCGATTGTTCAAAATCTTTTTTTTTTAATGGCTTTCTCTCCTCCACACCTAAAAATCAGGTCATAATAAAAATATTTTTTTTTTCTCTTTTTTTTTAATGGCTTTCTCTCCTCGACACCTAAAAATCAGGTCATAATAAAAATAAAATTTAGGACTAAAACTTAGAAACTTAAAATTATAGGAATTAAATAAATAAAAAAATAAAAAGGTAAAAGACCATACTATACTTTGTTGTGGATGCAATGCACATTAAACTGCGTCTTGCTTCATATTATTATATGCTACAATACAGAGATGTTTTAGTTAATAGTGTAATGTAATAAGAAAAATATAATAGCATACTGGAGAATTAAATAATTACATAATTATAAGCTGAGCCGTTTGCCTAGTTTTATATTTGTGGTGGTCAGGTTTTATTGACTCAGGGAAAACTGGGCCCAAGCCGATTTTACTCGAGCCCGAGTCATCATGAGTTGGGTTGAATAGTCTACAAACACCAACCTAAGGTGCTACAGATGTGGATCCTAGGCGGGTAAGAAGCCTAACAAGGTCAAATTTTGCGCCATATAAATTAACCATTTCAAAACTGGAGCTTTCTCTCCTCAAAATGGCGTCGTTTTTACTCCGTCGCGCTTCCTGTAGCGCCACCAGGATCCTGTCGTCCGCACTCTCTCTGCCAACCGCCACCGTAATCCCCAAATCGAACCCTAGCCCTAATTTTATCTATCACCACTATGTACTTCACCATTTCGCTCAGTTTTCCCGCCAAAATAAAATTCCTAGCCCTTATTTAACCTTCATCAAGGAAATCTCCACTATTCCAAGCACAAAAGAAGAGAAAGAACAGAAGCGAAACAATGGAGAGTTGCCAAAAAGAGGAGAGAAGTCTTGGATTGATGTCTATTTGCCTAGACAAGTCAGGCCTTATGCACATTTAGCTAGGCTTGATAAGCCCATTGGGACCTGGCTTCTTGCTTGGCCTTGTATGTGGTAAGGATTTGTGTTTTTATTGTGTTAATTGTTCTGGGTTTTGCTTCGTTGCTGAGAAAAGAAAATGAAGGAATTTGAGAAATTTTGCGAAAGTGTTAGGATCTTTGTAACATTTTTAATTTGTTATGTAGGTCAATCTCATTGGCAGCAGAACCTGGAAGTGTACCTAACTTTAAGATGATGGCGTTATTTGGTTGTGGGGCTTTGCTTTTAAGAGGAGCTGGGTGTACTATAAATGATTTGCTAGATAGAGATATTGATACGAAGGTAAGGTTTTTATGAAACTGCGTACTGTATTGCTAAATGAGATACTGATGTTTTCGTTAGCTGTAATTGCTCGTCTTGTTCGTGTATGCAATAAAGTTTGTGAATTTTGGTTTCGATAATTAGGCAAGAAAATCTCCAAAAAATTAGACTAACAGCTTCACCTTTTGAAAAATGTAACTATTTTTGTTGGAATTTTTGTGTGTAGGTCGAAAGGACAAAGCTAAGGCCAGTTGCCAGTGGTCTTTTGACGCCATTTCGAGGGCTTTGTTTTCTTGGTTTTCAATTGTTTTTGGGTCTTGGGATTCTTCTTCAACTGAATAATTATAGGTTAGTGCTGCTTCAATCACGCTTAGAAGTTGCATGTAGTTTGCAAGCTATTCAAATTCAATGTTGTCACCTTGCATTGAGCATGCATAATTATTTGGGTTAACTGTTACTTTATTTTCTTCTAACAGCCGTATTTTGGGAGGTTCATCCTTGTTGCTAGTCTTCTCATATCCCCTTATGAAGAGATTTACATTTTGGGTAAAGATTTTTATCTATTTGCTTTCTGTATTCTCATGTGCGCGCAAGTTTTTTTTGCTTTTTGACTTTTGATGTAAAGTTCAAGAAAATCTGGTGATGACCCTGTTAAATGCAATTTTTTGGTTGCAGCCTCAAGCATATCTTGGTTTAACATTCAATTGGGGAGCTTTACTGGGTTGGTCTGCAGTTAAGGGGAGTCTGGATCCAGCTATTGTGGTACCACTATATGCTAGTGGAGTATTGTGGACCCTGGTGTATGATACAGTATATGCTCATCAGGTATAGCATCATAGCTTAAGGTGATTTTCATTAGCCCTTTATTTTCCAGCTATACCATGTAATATATGGTTCCTGAACTGTAAATAATAAGACTCCATTAACCCTCTAACGCTTTTTCCTTGTGTGAAGTGAAACCTCTTCGTTTTCTGCCCATGCTTCTTGGTGTTCCTAGAGTTATAGTACATTCTTTTGTGCAAAAAGCTTTCAACAATGGGCCGCTGCAGTAATTAAAACTGTTGTAATTTTGGAGCTTTGAATGCTCTCTCTCTCTCTCTCATGTTTATTTTTTATTAACTTGATGGCTTATTTTGAATAACTGCTGTTTCTGATTTACAAGGTTTATCAGTTTTCTATTTCAGCCTATATTGTCCTTCTTCACAGATTATTCTGTTTTAAACAACTTGCAGTTTATCCACTTTTTTTTTGTTTCAAATAATTCATATTTTTCCACTTAAAATTGTCATAGTTTAGGTGATGGGTTTTTGTTTTTTGATTTTTATATAAACATGTCTTTCTTTCTTTTTGCGGTGTTCTGCTCTCCATGTCTTTTTGAGGTCGTGTACTAAATTTGTTTGATTCATAGTTTGCAGAGTGTTGTATTTTTGTGCTCTTCTAAAATCAACCTTGGTGTTTATTAAGGATAAGGAAGATGATCTTAAAGTGGGTGTTAAATCGACGGCCTTGAGATTTGGGGATTCAACAAAGGAGTGGATCACTGGGTTTGGAACTGCATGCATTAGTAGTCTTGCCCTCTGTGGATTCAATGCGGATATTGGTATTTGCTTTTTATGCTTCTGATGTACATGCTCCATTTACTTTAGTTTTGCCCATGGTAATCTGCGTTTTCTTCTCCTTTTCCTTACAAAACACGAGCAGGGTGGTCATTTTATGCATTTCTGGCAGCTGCTTCGGGTCAATTAGCTTGGCAAATATGGACGGTTGACCTATCATGCCGGGCTGATTGCAATAGAAAGTATGTCTATAGCTCATAAGAGTTTCATGATTCCACAAAGCATTATTTGTGCTTCAAATGATTCGTTTAACCACTTTCAAGCTTGTAATATGATCAACTCACTACTTCCTATTGCGTTTGTTTTCTTGCTGCAGATTTGTGTCAAACAAATGGTTTGGTGCCATTGTTTTTAGTGGCATTTTATTTGGTAGACTTTGGTCATAGAGATATTGTCACTTTTCAGTAAAGCTGACAACATAATGTGGTTCTGAATTTGACCCTCTTAGGGTGTTCTTGCTTGACATCATCTTGATGACAAGGCAAACGCATAAAAGATATGTCTTTTGTGGTAATTAAATCTCTCTCTCCATCTCTCTCCATGCTAATCGAATACATTCTTTTGAATATTCAAATTAGAGCACTCTGTTGAAGCCAAAAAAACTACTATGCCACTTTAATCCTTTTGATCAATAGAGATTCTTTTCTCAGTACAGTATAGGGAAGCAACTAATAATCGATAGCTGTTCTGCTTATATAAGCTATAATGTTCTTAGTAGAAGATCACTATCTTTATTTCTCTTCCCTTTTGTTTTATTATTTTTCTTTTGGCCATCGTTTTAGGCTGCTTGCAGGTTTATTAGTTTCCTCCACAATGTTTTGAATCTTGATGCTTATACCATCTCACGCTGATGAACTGCAGGACAGCTTTTGTTGCTTACATCTAGGAACTGAGCAATATGGCAGCGCTAGAAGTCAGAGGGGTGGGTTTAGATCCATTTTGTTCATTTGGTTTATAAAAACCATTAGGTAGGCATTCTTTGTTTTTAATTCATTTTCACTATTTGAGATTCAGTATTATAGTTAGAACGAGACAAATACATACAGCATTCTCTTTGGCCAGAAATGTTGTAAGCATCTCAACTTATTTTTGTTCGAATATGTTGATATTGAAGAGAAAAGCGTTAAGAGTTATTATTATGCATTGGGCTTCTGGTTCAGTCTTTTCCAACATGATGCTATTTCATATTTTTCCCAAGAAAAAGAGTTTTCTTGTTCTCGATTCTGCTTTTTTGCTTCTAAACTAGGACAAGCTAACTTTTGTTGATCGCAAATGTGATTCAAGGTTGAAGACTAAATGCAATTAATGAGTCGTCATTTATTATCAAGCATCAAATATGGTTGCTTGAAAAGCATTTATCTGATTGCTAGTAGTTGGCTTTGTTGTCGGCACTGCCTCTGGAGAAGTCTCTGACATCAAATTTCTACAACCTTGTTCATAGATTATAACTCAAGCAAATCTTCATGTAATCTCATGGAAATAGACAGGTACTTGTATACTTGTTACCCTCTCACTTGGTCAATATTGTCGGAGCATCATGCTACTGAAGACACTGGCAAAGATTACAAAGGAACTTTGGAACGAGTTGTAGATAGCTGAAGATGGACATGCGCTTTAGCCTCAACAACATGTATTATTGAATGTTCGATGAGGCAAATTTTCATTTTGAAACTTTTCAGTATGGGAAGTTTATCTCTTGAAATTATATATGTATATATATAAAATACTAGCTTATCTAATTTAAGTTAAGAAGAACTTAACAGACACAGAAGGTGATTTACAAGATCTAGCTATCGCATATATTTTTTTTAACAAAAAAAATGAAGAATATAAAGGCTTTTTCTAATAATAAATCTAAAAGAAAATTATTTGTGCTAGTAAATGTAAAGAAAAAAAATTGTCAATGATAACTCAAACTGAAATGAAAAAAATTGATATACAAATATAGATAAATATATTTGATATGGTAATACAAGTTATTTAATCGGTTGTATTTAATAATTTTGTTTATTAAAATTAATTTTTTATTTAATCAAATGATAATAAATATATATACACATAAAAATTATTGAATAAAATAAAATAAAAATATTATGTAAGATTGTACATATTAGAATAAAATATTATCATTTTATATAAAATTCAAATAAAAACTAAATGATATTTAATCAAAGGTTAAATGGAAAAGATGAGTAATAGATGTTAATGTAGAGATTTGATATTCAAACCCAGAATATAGACTCAATTGTATATAATAACTTTATTTTTTGCCACTCCTATTTTATTTAATATTTAAAAAAAGAAAAAAATTAAATAGAGCTACACAAAAAAAAAACCTCCTAATATAAAAAAATGTTAAGAATTTATTCATAAATTAAGTAAAATTAAATCATATTCTTATAAAAAAAGCATCATAAACTTTTTTAAAATGAAATAAATAAATAAATAAATAATTCAATTTTAAATAATAAAAATAAAATAAAAAATTAAAAGACAAAAAATATCAATGCAAGAGGCCTATCAATGTAGGGCCATGTGGCTAGGTTGATTTTTTTTTCCCCTTAAAAAAGGATGAACAACTTCTTCTTCTTTTTTTTTTGATAAAAAAACATGTAATGTGTTCCATGTATGATGTATTGCTTGTTCTAGTTCCAAGCAAATGGAGGGTTGATGAAAATTGGGGTTATGATTTTTATGGAAAAAAACACTTAATTTTCAACTTTTTTTTTTACTTGCAGTATTTAAAAAAAAATTATATACCTCAATAAAGTGACAAACCTATAAATAACTTCAAATAACAATCATAGGCCTAAAATTAAAAATAAAATCCTTATCAAACTTGTATCTACAAGTTCATGCCATATGAATGATAAAAAACACTTAAATAAGATTTTTTTATCAAATATAATTTATTAATATTAATATTTATTTTTTAATGGCTACAATTAATGTTAATCGAGGTTTTTTAAATTTAATATAAGAATTCAATTATTTTTTTAACTAAAAACTAAAAAATAAAAAAAATAAAGTTACGAACAAATAATTTATACTTTCTACTTCGATACACTAACATTACTTTAAATACATTCTCTTGAACACCAAGACCAAGTATTTAACCATGATAATACGAAGCTCCCTGCTTCTGTCTTCCCAGAGATATTCTTCATCTTAAGAGCACGCATTAACTCGTACAGTTCAATGTAAAAAGACTATAACACGGTTTACAATTGTTACTTGCCAAAAACACAGGTGACACGACTAAAAGATTGATATTTTCTTCCAAGTGCAGGAGTGTCGAAGTAATAAATAACCCGGCAAGACCGGGGTCGAACCACATAGAGGTTAATTGTACAAATTATAAATAACAATAATACAACAATAATAACAATAACAACAATAATAGTAGTAGTAGTAGTAATAATAATAATAATAATAATAATAGAAGAAGAAGAAAAAGAAGAAGTTGATGAGAACTTTGAGATGGAAAAATTAACATAAGGATTAAATAATGATAATAACAAATGTCAAGGTTAGAGGTTCCACTAATGGTATGTCAAACAAGTATAGTATAAACTCTTATTATTCAATTAGAAACCACACACAAAGGAGGTTCCAATCAGATGATATATTGTTAACATGATTACATTAGTCATCTTATTCGATTAATGCTAATACTTGTAAATCTCGTCAAGCATTCATAATTATAACTTATGTTAACAACAAATCAAGTTCCTTTCATAGCTCAGGTGTCGGTTATACCATACATTATGGGCTATGAAAGTGCCAAGCATTTGTTGTACCAAGTGTTATACAACATAAATCAAGATTAATCATTTAACAAGCAAAGTATTAAAGAGTGAACAAGATAACAAATATAAAACATGTTAGTATCAAACATTAAAGTCCATATTAAGTTTACATTATACTTATTCTTACACCATTAGTGTAACCTTTTCACCTTGACATAACTAACTTAGCTAGACATAATGAAAGAAAGCAAAATAGATAAACAAAATAAGAACATAAAAGCTAACTAAGTAAAGGAAAGGAAATGAAAGGCATAAACTTAATATTAATGAAAACAAAGCATAAAAAATACAAAGAGAGAAAGGAAGAGAATGATCTTGATCTGGAAACCAAGATGCCTAAATGCATGGCAAATGCCTCCTTTTATAGGCCAAAATTGAGAACTATTGATTTGATGACTAATTGATAAGTGGGTGGCCAACTTTTGACTTGGTGACAATCCTTATCTTCTCTTGTCTGCCCAAAACGTCATTGATAACGTCAAAACTGGAGCCAGTTGCAAACATGAAAGTTGTAGGCAATTGTCTCAGCTTTCTTGTGTAAAAAATTCAGCTCATTTGGACTTCTAGAACTCCAGATATGGCCAAAATACCGAACAGTGCTCGGGCTGGAAGACAGATTCGGGCTTCTTTGTTGTTTCTACAATTTGGACTTGATAATGGCCTTTTTAGATCTTGGGCTCCATATGAAAGTTGTAGGCCTATGTCTTACCTTTCCATCCATATTAGAAAATATAGTTATCATTGTTTTTTAAATAATTTTTTATATTAAAATATATATTAATATTTTTTTATTTTTTAAAAAATAATTTTGACATCAACACATAAAAATAATTTTAAAATACTAAAAATATATTAATTTTAAATAAATAAAAAATTTTAATTTTTTTAAAAAAGACTTTTAAAACACAATCTCATTAACTTCCTATTTTTAGATGACGTGCCCAATAAATCTCTAGTCTGGTACTTTTTTTTTTTTTGCCCTCTCATCTTTGCTTTCACTCTTTTCCTTTTATATTTTCAAACCAACTCTTTAGTTTATTTATTTAAATTTTATTTTTTATTTTTTAATTATTATTTATTTTATTTAAAATAATTTATTAAATTTATTGATTTTTAATTTCATCATTCTTTAAATTTTTATTTTATAAAATTTAGTTTATATTCTTCTGATTGCTATTTTTTTATTTGAAATAATTTTTAAAATTGAATTTTTTTATGATTTCATCATTCTTTATTTTTTTCCTATTAAATTTTGTCTTTATTAGTATGATTGCTTTTTTTTTTTTTGGAAAGTTTTTCAAATTGATTTTTTTTCTGATTTTATTTTTTAGCATTAAATTGGTTAAGGATTAATCTTCTTGATTGAGTCTGGATCTAATATTTCACTATTAAGACTTTAGGAAATTAACTCAAGTTTTGGAGATTCACCTCAATTTCCTTGTTTCCCCTCTTTTTTATGTTGATGTTTTTCATGTTTTATTTTTTAATGTTTATTTAATTAGATATCAATATCTTGTTTTTTTGCTCTTTAAATGATTTTTTTTATAAATTTTAAAAATGACTCGGGTTATCTCGATTTTTTTATTTGTTATTTGCTATTAAATTTATCTTTTTTTAATAAAGATTTTGTTTTTAAATTAAATTAAATTGATTAAATATTAATATAAAATATTTACTTCGTAATATTTTATTTGATTTGTTTTCCAAATCATTACTCTTACCACGCATACAACCCATTTTAATTTTATCATGCAGCTTTTTACAGTGATGTTAAATTCTTCTCGACGAGGGTGAATTTTCAACGAGATTTTATTGCTTTGATAAGTTATATATATATATATATATAGCAAATAAGCAGGATTATCCTTTTCTTGCCAGTAAGTTTTGGCAGTGGAGGAGATAGGGGGCTGGCAAGGGCCCTGCCCTGCAAGAAAACTTTTTCTTTTTCCCAGCCTCCATTGATAAGTCATAGTTTTGGTCCTAAAACTAGTAAAATCTCAACATTTCTTTAAGTTCCTTCTCCTACATTTGATGTGTGAATTGAAGTCTTGATGAGGTCCATTAATTATTACTATTTCAAGCATCTAATATCTGATTGCTAGCTTTCGAGGTGCTTCCCTGTGAAGGAGTTTCTGACAGCAATGTTCAACCCCCTCGTCAACATGAAAGGTTTTTCATCTGGGAAAATTGTGTTAAGCGACAAGCCACAGCCATAATTTATTGCATGCATTGAAAATGGTTGAATAATTGACAAGTGATATTATAGCATGGCATGTTTAAATTTAAGATTACTTGACGCATGACCCATTGATGAAAGAATTTGAATTTATAGTTAATAGGTTTGGTATATTGGTCATTTATTGCATTCTTATGAACAATTTTATTACAATTATAGTTATAATAAAAATATTTTAAAATAAAAACATATTTTAAAAAATAAAAATTTTAAAAAACAAAAGACGCTGACTGAGTCTTCACGAACTCAAACACAAGCTTGAGCTCATCCCTTTCTTCATTGTTTTGAGTAGTTAGTGTATTATTGGATTAATTCAAGAAGTTAATTGTAAAACTTTAGAGAAATACAATCTCTCAATCATAATTATACTAATGGCAAAGTTACATGTATACATGGATTAGAATAAATTCCTAATAGATTTGATTCTATTCTTGATTATAAAAAAAATAAATAATAATTACATGATCATTTAAACTAGGTAATAAATATAACATATATAAGGTAATATACTCAATACAGTATCATAAATATTGTCTCTTGATATTGCAGTATCTACTCTATTAATCTTTAATATTTGTAGTATCTATATCATTAATTTTCAGTATCTATAATATCTGCAAGGATCTATAACTTATAATGTAATCTTCAAGACTCTCTCTTAATATGAATCTAGTGGATTAATTGTTCCAAGCTTGTTGAGTAAATGATGAACATGATTTTTCTAAACACATCAATAAATTGGTCATGAATGTGCATATAGGATATTCAAATAAGTTTAATATGAATTTATTAACGACTATAATAATAATTTATTTTGAGATATTTTGTGTGTTTACCAGATTAATGACAATATGTATACTAGTTACAAGTATATATGGATTAGAATCAATTCTTAACATGATAATTATTATATTTGATTATATCCTTAATTATAAAGAAAATAAATAAAAATTATATGATCATTTAAACTAGGTAATAGACATAACATATATAAGGTAATATAATTATTACAAGATCTCGAATATTATCTTTTGATATTGTAGTTCCTGCTTCATTAATCTTTAGTATCTGTAATATTTATACCTTTAATCTTTATTATCGGCTGCAAGAATTTACAACTTATTCTATAATCTCAAGATTAACTCCATCTTCTTCTATCAGGGAGGCGGAATTGAAGCCTCCAAAGACGTCGTATTGAGCATAATGGTCCTTGTAAATTTACATTTACTATTGAACTTCTCTATTCTTCTGTAGGTATGATCTAGTAAGCCTCCAAACGTTGTTGCTTGGCTCCCTAACCACAAGTCCCTGCTATATCATTATTTGACTGGGCATTAGACAAATCATCTAAATTTAGTAGAGCACAACTGTAACAATCCAAACTTAGGGAGACAACCCATTTATCTCTTTGACAGAGAGTGGTCTTAAGTAGATTCCAGCCAGTCAACAATTTATATTCCTCCATACTATATATAGCATCTCAGCTTACGTAATGAATTGAAGAACAGCTGTTTTGAATAATCACCGCTTAACAAGATTATTGAATCTTAACCCTTCAACAAGGCCATGTATGTTTAGCACCAATTTGTGCACAACGACTGAGGCAGGACAGCTGCGCGCATGAGGGTCTCGTAGGATCCATATTGCACTTAAAACTCTCTGGACCTCAGGAAAGTTTCGACTTAAAATAGCTGTGTTTACTATTTCCGTTTTATGTGCAACAACTTCAAGCTTTCGGGATCTCTTGGGATTCTATTGCTTATAAATATCTCGATCAGGCCTAAAAACTCCAACACTTGTATGAGAGATAAGAAGGGAGAAAAAAGTGAGAAGAGGAGAGGGGGAGAGATAACGTAATTTATATCTCTATACAAAGAGAGAACACAAGGAGTTTGCACTTTGTATAGAGATATTATCCTTGGAAGGAAACGATGGAGAGAAGGAGGAGTGGCGGAGATCATGGAGAGAATTACAGAAACCCTTTTGATGGAGGAGAAGACCAGGTCTCTTCCGCTGATGAGAAAGAGGAGGTTATGGTTGAAGAGGGATTCAAGGACACAGAAGTTCCCCCATGGGCGAAGCAAATTACTTTGAGGGCCATGTTAACAAGCCTGGTTTTGAGTATTGTGTTCAACTTCATTGTTTGCAAGCTTAATCTCACAACTGGTGTGATCCCTTCACTTAATGTTGCGGCCGGCTTGTTGGGTTTTGCCATCCTTAAATTCTGGACTTCATTGCTTGGAAAAGCTGGATTCTTGAAGCAGCCTTTCACTAGACAAGAAAATACCGTGGTGCAAACATGCGTGGTTGCCTCTTCTGGCATTGCATTCAGCAGTATGTTTCTACGTGCCCTTCTGTTATTTATTTGTTTCTTGCTGTGTTTTTTTTTCCCATCATCTTTCATCGTAGATCACATTAGATTCTATCACTTTTGACCAAGTATCACCTTCCTCGTTCACTAACAGCACGTTTGGAACCGAATCTTTGATAAAAATAAACAAATAAAATCAGGCCTTGGAGTTCCAAACACCTATAAATCAATGGTGATTTCGGATTGTGATGATAAACATTAAATGCTGCATGATTGTTTGTGGACAATGAATGTAAATGTTGGATCTTTTAGTCGTTCCTTCATTGATTTAGATCTTGTTGGGATTTTTGTGGACCAAAACTTGAAACAAATCTCATTCCATTTAAATCTTTAATTATTGCTTTCTTCTTGATATTAGGATTATGAAAAGCAGTGACTACCAATAAAAAAGAATCCTAGAGAATGATTTTCATAAAGTTCCAATGTATTCCATCTTGTTCTTTCAGTTCTAATTTTGATCAATTCTCTCTAATTTTGTGGCATAATAACTGTTAGGTGGGACTGCAAGTTACTTGCTTGGTATGACACCAAGGATAGCTAATCAATCAGAAGGAGGGAATACACCTGCAAACATGAAAGAACTCCATCTTGGTTGGATGATTGGATTTCTGTTTGCTGTGAGCTTTGTTGGCCTGTTCTCTATTGTGCCTCTGAGGAAGGTAACGATTAAATACAGTAAATTATGGTTTGTTTTTTAAATAGTATTTATTTTCTTTTTATTATTCATCTGATATTCTTAAATTAATCTTGCAGCTGATGATCTTGAAGTACAAGCTAACATATCCTAGTGGAACAGCCACTGCATACCTTATCAACAGCTTTCACACACCTAAAGGAGCCAAGCTAGCAAAGTAAGCATTATTGAGTGGTGAGATGGGGAAGGAGAGGTTGTGAATTCTATGGTATTATGTCGGTGATTGCTAACATTTTCTGATGCATGTACAGGAAGCAAGTTTCTGTCCTGTTCAAATATTTCGCCGGCAGCTTTTTGTGGGCCGGTTTCCAGTGGTTTTGGACTGCTGCAGATGGATGTGGATTCGCTAGCTTCCCCACTTTTGGACCCCAAGCCTTCGCTCGCAGGTAGGTCTTTCAGGATCACTATTGCATCTTCGGTTCTGCGCAACAAATTGTGGGTGATTTCTTCATGATCCTTTATACCGACAAGTTAAAATTTGTCGAACAGGTTCTACTTTGATTTCTCAGCAACATATGTTGGTGTTGGAATGATCTGTCCTTACATGGTGAACATTTCCTTGCTTCTTGGAGCCATCCTATCATGGGGAATCCTGTGGCCAATTATTGAGACTAAGAAAGGTGACTGGTATAGCGCTGACGAAAAACCGTCAAGTCTCCATGGAATCCAGGGATACAGGGTATTCTTCCTTAATTCAAGCTGTTATTCTGCTATGGTCATTTTCTAGTTGGGCTATCGTGTTTCAGAAATTTTTAATCCTGTCATTCGTTTTTTCAGGTTTTTATGGCTATTGCCACAATGTTGGGCGACGGTCTTTTCCATGTCATCTTCATGCTTTCCAAAACCACAATTAGTCTAATAACTAATATCAAGAAGAAAGACTCTGAGGTTCCTGATTTTGGTGATGATGAGAACTCTAAGCTTGTGAAGTATGACGAAAAGCGTAGAACGGAATTCTTTTTAAAAGACCAGATCCCAAATTGGGTAGCTGGAGGTGGCTACATCCTTCTAGCAATCGTTTCTATCATTGCAGTGCCACATATCTTTCCTCAATTGAAATGGTACCAAATTCTGGTTGCTTATGTGATTGCCCCAGTTTTAGCCTTCTGCAATGCCTACGGATGCGGTCTTACAGATTGGTCTCTTGCATCCAACTACGGCAAATTTGCCATCATCATCTTTAGTGCTTGGGTTGGCCTCCCGAATGGTGGTATCATTGCTGGTCTTGCTTCTTGTGGTGTGATGATGAGCATTGTCTCAACAGCATCTGATCTTATGCAAGACTTCAAGACAGGATACCTCACCCTCTCGTCTCCTCGCTCTATGTTCTTCAGTCAAGTCATAGGCACCGCCATGGGTTGTGTTTTAACCCCATTAGTATTCTGGGTCTTCTATCAGGCGTACCCTGTCGGTGAGGAAGGTAGCGCCTACCCTGCACCTTATGGTGGAGTCTATCGTGGGATTGCCATGCTTGGTACTGAAGGTGTTTCTTCCCTCCCCAAGAATTGCTTTAAATTCTCCATCATATTCTTCATCGCCGCCATGGTTATTAACCTTGTGACCGAGTTGTTAAGGAAATACGAAACCAAGTACAGAATCTACAGGTTCATTCCTAGCCCAATGTGCCTGGCAATTCCATTCTATCTTGGTGGCTACTTTGCCATTGACATGTGTGTTGGGAGTTTGATTCTCTTCCTCTTGGAGTTAAGTAACAAGCAAAAAGCCAGTGACTTTGGCCCGGCTGTCGCATCTGGCCTCATTTGTGGCGAGTCTTTGTGGGGTATCCCTGCGGCCATTCTTGCTCTTTCCGGTGTCAGTCCTCCAATGTGCATCAAGTTCCTAACAGCTGCTGTTAATGACAAGGTTGACGGCTTCTTGAGTGGTTAATGGCGATGTTAAAAACGGGGGTTTATGATCATATTTCTAGTCTGCAGGATCCTTTTCACTTGTTGTAAATATTTCAGCAGCAGCTTTTTTCTTCTTTATTTTATCACCCTTTCTTTAGTTACAGCTCCTTTCTAAATTAGACAGATGTTCTTCAGTTTTCAGTTTCACAGGTGCTTTCAGTTTTCAGTTTCATATGTGCTAGCTGCCTCAAATTTAAATCATGTTGTAACCTTTCTTTTCCATTATTTGAAATTAGATTTGTATTTTTAAGTGAAATATTAAGCATTGCTTCCTTGTTCGATGGTACTAGAATTCTAACGAATAGAATATAATTAAATTCCAAAAGAAAAATAAGATATGAAATTTACCACTAGGTATTCTATTATTGCTCTCAAAAAATAATATGACTTCTTTTAACTTGATGTTCAAATTTAATTCGTATTTAATTAAAAAAATTATCTCTTAAATAATATTATTTTTATTCTTCAAAGTAAAAAATAATTTAAAAAAAAATTATTTAGCCTTTAGTTATCCTTGTAATTTTAAGATACCTAACTTGTAATTTAACCTTATATTTATTCTTCAAAATAATTATTTAGGGTTGTTGGTTTGGTTTATTTCTAGGATTAACATAAATAATTTGAGGATTCTTATTTATATTTAAAATATAATATTTGAGAGTATTGTAATAGTTGCGGTTAAAATATTTTTTTTAAAAAAATTATTTTTGATATTATAATCTGAAAATTTATATAAAAAAATAATTTTAAATAAAAAATCTAAACTTTTATAAAATAAAATTTTCATCGAATTTCCAAACCCATGTCCTAGAACATTAATTGACCCGGATTCCATGTACTTCGTATCGGAACATGTCTCATGCTGGGCTGCAATTTGCTAAGCCTAGCAAGCTCATCCGAGGCTGAAGAAGTAAAAGGCATTCCACGCTAACCTAGGGAAGAATAAAAACTAAGACTAGCAATAGGCCCAACAGGACCAGCCAGTTAGCCAGGTCTAACTAGACCCGCCAGCCAGCCAGGCTTAGGCCATATGGCACGATCAACTCCAAGGGTTAGTAACTCAAACAGAGAGAGGAGGAGGAGAACCCTCGTCCCAACCGCACCCCAGAGCCCTAATCGGACCCCAGGCTCCAATAGATGGTTGGTAGCAAATATTGGTTTGAAAGGTGAAAATTGCTAGGGTTTTGATAAACTCTAGTTAAAAGGATCAATGTATTAATTTTTAAGGTATAATATGATACAAGAATATAAAAAAAAAGTGTAATATAGGAGAGAAGAAATGGGTTTGACTATGGCAGCATAGCACACAACACGCACGGAGTTGCTAGTGAGAATTGAAAACTATGAACAAATATCACTTTGATCCCTTGAGTTTGAAAAATGATAATTTAATCCCTAGAGTTAAAAATCATTCATCTATGTTCCTAATAGTTATATTAGATTTACATATTGGTGATCAATGATTACAAAAGAAAAGTAGTTTATAGGTCTTTTTAAATCTCTAGAACTTCTTTTCTCAACATTCCAATGAAAAAAATTTGATTGAAAGATTTTTTTAACAAATATTTTTTTTAATTTTTCTCAACAAATATGTATAAATAAATAATTAATATGAGATGTTTTTGTTTATATATTCTTTAAAATAATTATATTTTATGTCATTCTAAATAAATATAAGGTTCTTTATAACAAAAATAAATTATTTATGTAATAAAAATGATATTTAAATTGAGAGAAAAATAGCAGTTAATTCAAATTATTAATTGAATTTAAATAATAATAATAATAATAATATATGTAATTGAATTTAATTACGGTAACAAACGTATTGTAAAAGAAATATATAATCCAGCCCACAGGAAACAAACTTGATGGGCCAAGCCCATTTTTGTCATTGAACACGAACTCTCTCCCCTATATACACAACAAAAAATGAAAGACCGTATTAATAGTCCTATTAATCGCAAATCTCTTTAGCCCAAAACCTCTCCTTTCCTCTCTCTGAAATCAGCGGCGATGGCAACAAGCGTAGTACCAGCGGGGCGCAGCGCGCGGAGGGCGGCGGCGGAGGATGAAAAGCTGGTGTTTGAAACAACTGAGGGAGTAGAACCTGTGGCAAGTTTCGATGAGATGGGATTAAAAGAAGATTTATTGAGAGGGATTTATAATTATGGATTTGAAAAGCCGTCAGCAATACAACAAAGAGCTTTAATGCCGATAATTAAAGGCCGTGATGTTATAGCGCAAGCTCAATCTGGTACTGGAAAGACTTCTATGATTGCTCTTACTGTTTGCCAGCTCGTTGATACTGCTAGCAGAGAGTAAGATTTTTCCCTTTTGTGGTTTTTTTTTTAAAGCTTTGATTATTGGAGATTTTGTGATATGGTTTTTGTTATTTTGTGTAACTATGTTAGAATTTGTGTTTGATTAGACGAGCCCTAATTTGTTTTCCTAGATAACTAGGGTTGTTGTTAACACTAATTGTAGAAATACTTGATTTCTCGTAGACGTGCAATGGGACTTGAAATTGGGTTTTATTACAGAAACCCTGATTTTAAAAGACATATTTTTAGACTGCTAAGGTTGTTGTTTTCACCAAATTTTGAATTCCCCGGTTTTTTTTTTTTTTTTTATTGTGGACTTCGTTTTTCATGTGTAGTAAAATCAGAGATTTCACCGAAACCTAATTTTTGTGATCCCGTAGTTTTTTAACAAGGTGAAGTAAGTGTTGGGTGATTAGGTCAGAGATTATGTTTCATTATGCAAGCCCTATTTTTTATGTGATAAATTTTGAATAGCATTAACAGATATAATTTTAGATAGCTAAGGTTTTTCTTTTCCTGACTGTAGAAATTATTGGGTTTTTTTTTCCTCTCTAATATGGATTTTTTCTGTAATCATGTTTGATTAATTATTTTAATGTCATTGTTTTTATGGATAAGGTGTTTTTTTGTTCTCCTCTAGGTTGGTTGTTTGATGTTATTGTTTATGCTATGCTGTTTCCAAGTGAACCCTAATTCTTCAAAATCCAAGATTTTATTTGTCCCTTTCTCTTGTTATGTTTTTTTGTTAGGGTCATGTGTGCTGAAGTTTTTCAATGATTGTAGAGATTAGTGGAGTTTTTTCTTTCTCTCTAATATGGGTTTTTTCTGTAGTCATGTTTGATGAATTATTTCTAATGTTAAATGTCATTGTTTTTATGGATAAGGTTTTTTTTGTTCTACTTTAAGTTGGTTGTTTGGTGTTATTGATTATGCTCTGCTGTTTCCAAGTGAACCCTAGTTCTGCAAAATCCATGATTTTATTTGTCCCTTTCTCTTGTTATGTCTTTTTGTTAGGTTCATATGTGCTGAAGTTTTTCAATGATTTTAGCTAAGGTTTTTAATTCTGTCGTGGTTAAGTTGTTTTTGGTATTGTTCTGATGGCAATTAAGCTTGAAACAAAACAACCTCCAAGATTGTTCAAGTTGAAAACATGAAACTTTATTCTTATTGCAGTTGTTGCAAGTAATTACAGGACTACTGGTTCTTTTTTAGGCTGATTTAATTCAGGTTGACATTGCAGTTTATGTCTCTGCCATGCTTACGATGGCTTGATTTTACAGGGTCCAGGCATTGATATTGTCACCTACAAGGGAACTGGCAGAGCAGACAGAGAGAGTGATAACTGTAATTGGTGAAAACATTAATATACAAGTACATGCATGCATTGGAGGAAAAAGTGTGGGCGAGGATATTCGAAAACTAGAACATGGAGTTCATGTAGTTTCTGGGACTCCTGGCAGAGTCTGTGACATGATCAAGAGGAGGTCATTACGCACAAGAGCCATCAGAGTACTAGTTCTTGTGAGTTTGATGATTTCATCCCTTAAATGTCAATTTGCTTTGCATTTGTTTGTGCTGTCATAGCATGGTAATCCGTGCCTTGAGGGATTAACTGCTGAATTTTGTTCTAATATTTGTCTACAGGATGAATCTGATGAGATGTTGAGCAGAGGGTTCAAGGATCAAATCTATGATGTGTATAGATATCTCCCACCCGAGCTTCAGGTTTGTGCTCTCTCCATAGTTTTATAATATATTGATTTTTTGATGTTAGCTAACTACTGGTCCCATCAAATTTATTTTCTGTCAAGGTATTTTGTTGTGGCTCACTTTCTTCTCCCCTCCAACTTATCAAAGAAAACGAGGAAAAGAATTTTATTAAACTAGTTTAGTAGTCAGTAGCCTATCCTAATTTAACTCTGCTCACATCCTTCTCCCCGGTGTTTTGTATGTAAACATTAAATTCTGTACATCTATATGGGATGATCATAACATTTTCATTGGTGAAAGGGCATTGGTTACTTGTTACTAGTTACTCCAAGCAGCTTTTGTCATGCTGGTGTCGGTGTAATCTTGTGCTGATGTTATGTTTAATTGTGCATTCTTGCATAATAGGCAAGCTTATAGCTATTGGTTATGAGCCCTGCTCTAATTTGTGATTACTATTGCAGGTTGTCTTGATTTCTGCTACTCTTCCTAATGAAATTTTGGAGATTACTAGCAAGTTCATGACAGATCCTGTAAAGATTCTTGTGAAACGTGATGAGTTGACTTTGGAGGTAAGCAATTTCGTGAGCTTTATATAAACTTGCAATGGATGCAAAGCTGGTATTTGATGAGAACTTCTCCTTTTGTTGCGTTTCTGTGGTGATAGGGCATCAAGCAATTTTTTGTTGCCGTGGAAAAAGAAGAATGGAAATTTGAGACTCTGACTGACCTTTATGATACTCTTACCATCACTCAAGCTGTTATTTTCTGCAATACAAAGCGAAAGGTAAAGCTTTCTCTTATATAATTTCCTTTTTGATAGCACTATCTCATGGAGAATTCCCTTCTTGGGTGGTGTTGCCTTGAAATAGAAAGTAGTTGATCATGGAAAAAGTCAAGGCGATGAAAATGCTGATTTTAGACATTCTATACTAGCATCAACACAAAGCAATTGGACTGTCATTTGATTGCACATCATTGAATGATACATGGACTGTTCTAGTATTTGGCTGGTGGTATGCATGTTGTCTGTACGGAAGGTTTTAGGACAAAACCAGTTGCTTAAGAATGTGAGATGCAAACTTATTTACAGAAACCATCATTTCAATATCGAAGTTATTTACTACATCTCTTGAAGCAGAATGACAAACGGATGTTCTTCATAGTTCCAATACCATTTTCTGCTCTATGTAAGGAAATTGGGATTTGATGTGTGATTGTGTAAGAAGGCACAGAAATTGAGGGAAACTAGGTTTTCAAGCTATTTAAATTAGTAAAGGAAAAGTTATCTAGTTTAGTAATGGATGTTTACTGTGTTATGGGTTAGCTGTACCCTTTTTTTCAATTTTTGTGCCTGCTTTTGGATGATGTTTTTATTTTTTTTATTGTCAAAAAGTAATCTTAATAGTTTTCTACCTTTTGGGACAGGTTGATTGGCTAACTGCCAAGATGGTTGAATTTAACTTCACTGTCTCATCAATGCATGGCGACATGCCTCAAAAGGAGAGAGATGCAATTATGTCTAATTTCCGGTCTGGTGAAACTCGTGTACTGATCACAACTGATGTTTGGGCTCGGGGGCTTGATGTTCAACAGGCAAGTTCCCTGTCTTCCTCTTCATCTATAGTGTCTTCATTGGGTGCAGTTAGTTCATGTACATGATGCTTTCCTTTCCTGAAATGAAAAGAATTGATGTTAAGATGGGAGTTTTATGCCTTTATCATCTTATATTGCCTAATTTAGAGGTTGATGGTTTGACTGAGGTTGGAAGGACCAAATTGTGCTGTTTCATTTGCTCTGTTGTTACTGCACAAGTAAAATGTGTTTTCAAACTTGCATTGACCACTGAAATAATGATATTCATTTTAGCATCATCTTAATGCTGTGTAATAATAGGGAATTCTTACAAAATCTCTAGTTAATGCAACATTGGTGAGCTTGCTTTTTCATAATCTGATTAATTTGGGGTTTTTTTTTCATTCTTTTTGGTCAGTCTTGCATTCATTTGTAGATTGTTTTATTTATTTGTATTCAGAAAGGGCTAACTGCTGTTTGGTTTTATCTTATTCATACTGTCTGCATTTATCTCTTCAGGTTTCTCTGGTAATTAACTATGACCTTCCAAACAATCGAGAGCTTTACATTCATCGAATTGGTCGTTCTGGTCGTTTTGGACGGAAGGTATATGTTTGGTTTATAAACTTCTGCTATGAGATACATCCTTATAACATGAACTGAACTCTCTAAAAAGAAAAGACTTCACTGAATTATTGTTTCCTAGGTCTAAACACCGTTTGATTTTTGTTTGAAGAGATTCTACATTGTGGATGCTCAACTCTGCTGCTAGTATTGCCTTTTGATGACTACCCTTTGCTAGCTGATTGTTCAATGTCAATTAAATGTGTTTTGCTGGTTTGCAGGGTGTTGCTATTAACTTCGTCAAAAGTGATGATATCAGGATTTTAAGAGATATTGAACAGTATTACAGCACCCAGATTGATGAAATGCCTATGAACATCGGTGATCTGATATGAGACATGCAGTGATTGGTGTTATTTGCCCGTGGATGGTATTCGTGTTGTGTGGTTTCCCATCTTTTTGATGAGCTTGTACACTAAAGCTTGGTGCTGTTTAAATTGTGGGTGGTTTTGTGTGACAAGAAGAAATGCTAGATTAGCCTTAACTCGTTTGATAAGATTGTGATTAAGATGCTCTCTTATTGAATTTATACTCTAGATGGATTGTATGTTGATGAACTAATTTTTTCTTTAGTAATTTATGAACCTCTTTTTTCTTGCTTATGAAATTTTTTTCCCCATTATCCCTCAACCAGTACTCCATTTGCTTCCCAACAATGGAAGAGGGATCAATTGAAACCGAGTTTCATTTGAATGTTGATTCATTTTGTTCTTTTTCGTGTTAACCACCAACGATCACTCCAGTGAAAAATGGATGATATTTTCAATTTTGGTAATACAAACCCTAATGAGACTCCCCGACAAAGAACTCTCAATGGTCATGACCCCAGATGCGAGTGCTATTCCATGAGCATATGATAATCTCTTCCCGTTTCGCTTCGCTTGCTGAAGAATTTGAATTCCCAGCAATATTATTATGGAGCCGCCGCTATAAGAACTTCCAATGAGGAACACTTGTATTCGTAACTTCTCTCCTTATGGTTGCAGAGGTATCTGGGCGTGGAAGAGAGTATGGAAATCTAGACTCCATTCCTAGAATTTCACACGAGACAGTGAGAAAGTAGGTTGGATCTCTTGCACCTAATGAAGGCGCTGCTTCCACATCTGGTATTGCATCTCAAACAGCATCTGGTTTACTGGCTGGTTCGGTTGTTCTAAATGCTAGACCTGGGAGTGCAACATCATCTGGGTTACTTTCCCTGATGGTATCAACTATGAATGCAGAGGTTGCAAGGGAATACCTGGAGAAAGTGGCAGACCTTCTGCTGGAGTTTTCTCAAGCTGATGCAGCTTCAAGCTATGCTGTCTCACTTTGCTGCTCTTTTTTGATATGCAGATACTAGAGTGTATCAATAAACTGTCAACTGACCCGAACTGCTTAGAGAATCTTCAGCGCGTAGATGCAATTAAGTACCTGATCCCAAATCTTGAACTCAAAGATGGACCTCTTGTAGATCAAATTCATAGTGAGGTTGGCCTTCCCAACTTTCTTGCTATAATGTAAGCAGTTTGCGACTATGCTACAAGCTGCCCTTTATCCTTTTGATTTACTACATGAACCTTTCCTTATCTGCCGTTCCATTTTAGTCTTGTTTGTACTTCTATTTTATTGCCGCACTTGTTGACATTTTGATAGTCGTCTTCTCCTCGTGATGGTGTATAGTCTTTCACTAAATTACTGGTAAGAAATTCTCTCGGTTCTTGGATCATTTCTTTTCTAAACCCTGTTCCTGACATTGCCATTCTTTTGTGTGTGTAGTCAACTAGAGATTGAGTGTTAGAGAGCCCATTTCCAAAGCTTCTTGTAGGTTGCATCACAACGAAACTTTCATTCAATGCTTGCTAAAATTATCATGCTGCAAGTTCTAGTCTTTCTTTACGAAGAAAGGAACTGGCAGGGGCACTGAATGAAAGCTTTCATTCTATGGTAACCAAAAGTGTCACTTACCAAAAATCTTGCCTGTATCTTAAACTTGGGAACCGTGTGTAAACTTAAATTTGTGTCAAAATTTGCTGAGATCATCTTCATCACTTGTTATCTAAGTTTCATTGATGAATCGGTCTGGATTGTTTATGTTGTACAAGCTATTTATCAGTGGATTTAATAAGGTACGAGTTTTTTAATTAGTGGATTTAATCAGCGCGAACATATTAGTTCTCATGATTTTTTTTTCTGAATTTTATAACTTGAAGGTCCTCAATGAACTATTTAACCTCTGCAAGATGAGTAAGAGGAGACAGGAACAAGCTGCTGAAAATGGAATCATTCCACACTCGATGAATCCTATAATGTCAGATTCTCCTTTAAAACCACATGTATTACCTCTACTGTGTCACATAGCTCATGCATCACGTAATTCAAGAGAGAAATTGAGGGCTCATGGTGGATTGGATGTATACATGAACCTGCTCGATCATACGGTTTGGACAGTGACAAGCATTGCTAAAAAAGGATGCAGTTCATAGTGAAGTTTTTCCAATGCTGCCCAGAACAACAATTTGCGCACATATTGGAGCCATTCTAGAAAATTATAATCATTTTCATTTCTTAATTAACAATATAGGCTGTACTCTTGAGTTTAACTCACAAAGGATAACCTATTCATCTATTAAATTGTGAAAAACTGGAATGCTGCAGATCCTTTGGGATGCGTGGTGCTCAAATCATCGGCATTGCATTTGTATTTAGTGAAGGCAGGAAATCATCTCGGATAAATACGACGTTAGCCGTTAATGGCTTGACACCTCTGCTCATTGTGAGTCTGGCCCATCAGGATGCTTAAACTAATGAAGGTGGGTGGAATTTTGCAACCCATCTCCCCTCTCGCGATAATGATACATGAGATACTTTATGATTAAATTTCATTAGATATTTTTGGTTTTCATAAATCAAGAACATGGTGCTTTTGTTGAGGGAAAGGAAATCACAAAGGTTCCAAGCTAGAGATACGTCTAGTTCCATGGCCCCATCCAAAAATCACTTTTAATAAAAATAAAACACGGACACACGCCCTCACTTTTATCCAGAGGTCGCCTTCTCTCTCTCACGCACAAGCTCAAAGCTCAGAGATTCCCCCCCCCCCCCCCCCCCTCCTCTTCTGCTTTTTCTCGCTTCCTCGCTGTAAGTCTCTCTCTTCAAGAAGAAATAAAAATCTCTCTTTTATTCTATTTATTTCTTTGGCCGACCTTAACTAATTCAAGATCGAAACTTTTTTTTTGGGGGGAATAATCATAATAATAATAACCTAGATCGATCGTTAAACCCAGAAAGAAGGTTACTGTCTAAAAATTGAGAAACCCGTCTCTTGTTTAACATTTGGGATTTTCACATGGGTCTGTCAAGGGCCGGGCTACTCCTTTGTTTCTTTTATCAACAATGACGCGCACGCGCATATGTGATTTCCTTTATTCATTTCTCCTTCTTCTTTGTGTTAATCTTATGTTTTAGGCTTTTTCTTGAGGTTGGTGTGCCTTTACTTGCTTAGTTTTCCTTCTCGTAAGGTGTCTTATGGTGGAGTTTGGCATGAGAAGCTGGGTTACTTCTAAACAATAAAATGAGCAAAGATGGAATTGTTTAATGATTTGTTGAGATCTAAATTTTAGTTTGTAGAGATGGGTTCTCGGCTGTAGCATGGAAAAGGATGAAACTATTTGCAGTTTACTGCAATTTTTTATTTTTTTATTTTATTTTGTAGTGTATGATCATTGAGTGAGGATGCTCTCTTTTTGCTTGATCAGTGTGTGGATTGGCTTCTTTTCCTTTCTTTCGAGTATACGTTTTGTTGGGACTTTACCTTACCATGAGCTTTAAACAAAAAATCAGCAAAGATTTAATTTTCTTAGTAAAATCAAGCTGACAGTTACTAGTTTTAAAGACGGGTGGTTGTCTAAAGCAATGAAAGGGGGTAGCGCTGTAGTTCAATGTCATAGTTGATCTAGTTTTAATTCTTACAGTATGACATAACTAAGTGGGGTTACTTTGTTTCTTAGCTCGATAACTGAAGAACTGGGCGGATGGCAAAAGGTTTGATATGGGCGACTGCAGAGGATTTGGCAAGGAACAGAGGACGTGTTATATCTCTTTATCGTCACATACTGCGAAGTCTTAACTCGCCAAGTTTGCCTCTTAATTTAGCAGAAAGACTGGCTAAGAAGGCTGAAGTTCGTGCGATCTTTATGCTGGGATCTGAGGAGACATCAGTACATAACATTGAAGACCTTTTCGACACTGCTGAATATGCTCTCTCCATCCTCAAAAAAGGTGAGATCCCAAATACGAGGAATCCACTCTGAGGAGGGCTACCGCCTGACCGTGAACTTGGAAATGCCTTGCTTGACAGTTACAAGGGATGTAGAATTGTCTCAGCCTATGACAGGTTTCTGTTCTAGTTATCTTCAATTTTGTACAGTTGGCTTATTGAGATGGGGGAACAGATGTTTTAGGTTGTCAATAAAACAAATGTTTGTTGGGATTAACTCAGTTAAGTTATTTACTCCTCGATGGACTGGAAATTAAGATTTGGATTTCTTTTGGATCCTACTGCACTACATCACCATTGGATAACTCTATCTCTTTGGACCTCATGCTTAGTTTCTCGTGGCTTTGCCCGTGAAAACTACTGATGTATTCTAGATTAGGCTTTAGGCTACTTGCATATGTTTCTGGGTCTGGTTCTTCAGCTAGATGTTAGAGATAACGGTACACGATGCAGGTGAAATTTGATTCTTCAAGTAAGTGACGCGCTAAGGCTTCCAAACTTAGGATTACAAAACTAAGTTGTAGAGAAATTTAAAGAAAGTTATTTGATATTTTATCAAATTTTATGGAAAAGATTACTAATTAAAAGTTACCTAAATAATCCATTTTGAGCGGGGGATTGTATCCCATATTTGTATAACCCAACACTCACATCCTGCTACATCAAAGAGTGGTGTCAACAGAAGGCAAAGGGTTTTATAACACACGCTCATTCAATTCATAACTGAATGCTTGAGTAGCATCCGAGCTTGACACATCTCACTCTATTAGTAAATGTCAAGATGCTGATGGTTGCTATCTATAATCGACTCAGCTTATGTTTTATTGCAACTGAGTGTTTTATTATTTAAAACTTACTTTGTTTTTATATTTTTAGTTTTTTTTTTTTCTTATAATTAAGTATTATATTTTAATTAATTAATTCAAACTTAAATTGTTTGTTGGAACTCATAACAGGTTCGGAATTAAAAGCAGCACTCACTCATAACCCCTTGTAGCAGCCCGACCATGGAGTGAATCATAAAAGCAAGTCGAGGGAGGACCCGAAGCGATTCTGCAAGACAGAGCCTTCACTTAACAAGTCAAACTATTCCACAGAAAATTATTACAGAGACCGAAAGCCCTTCTCCAATTTAGGAAACAGTAACAGATTATAATTGAAAATGCCATTATTTAAAAAAAAAAAAAAAAAACACCATTTTTCTCCCGAAAACGAAACCATACGATGAAGAACAATAATGAGAGGTGAAGAAATGACAGCTATAAATTGCAACTTTTTTCATCTAAGACCTAAAAACATTTTTGGTTAACCCATACAAAATCACATGATAAGCACTGGTAACCAAACAGGATTAACACGTGGTTAATGCAAAACACGATTCAACTGCAAACTGCAAAAACAAACGGAGCATAAGACTCAATGCAAAGAAATATACACAAGCAAACCATATTTCAAGGGGAAGAAAACCCTAACAAAAAAAATTCCTAAAAAACCATGTACATTTGGAGGAGAAGAAGCTGAGACACGAATTTACAGAACGGTATTTATATGAAGTGCTTTAAGTAGCGAAGTAGCCATTTGTTTAACTAGCACTTGGCCTCCGGAGCTTTGTCCATCCCTCCGTTCCTCGATCAAGTTCTGGAGTTTTTGGGGCAAATCATTCTCCACGATCAACTGCTTTGGACGGGGGTGGTGCTCATACACAGACTGACACAACAAATTTTAGTGAGCAATTAATATGATCAAACAAGCAAACTCCTGCTTTCAGATGCAGCTTTCAGCACAAAAACAGATGATAGAATGAATAAAGTGAGGAGCAAATCGAAAAGATAAGTTTCATGAAAAAAGGGTAAGCTATAGGGTCTTCAATAAAATACCTCAGGCATCATTCTCGCTAGCCATAAATTTTTATATCACACTTTTAATTGGGATTTCCTATAAAAATTACAATCAAAACACCTACTAAAGTGACAGAGATGGGAAGAAAAGCATAACTATCAAACATGGTGAGAGAGGAGAGACAAAAATGATTTAAAACGAGGTGTTTTGACCATCAATGTGCTAATCATTGGATTTCTACCAACAATGTGCTAGTAATCCAAAAGAATACCTGTGGAAAATGGAGGGTTTATAAACTGGAAGTGAGCCAGCCGTGGGTATACATTAACAACCACTTCTTAAACAAATCTAAGTGAGATAAACAATGTGTCTACCTAGCAAGAGAAGAGCCATAGCAACAGCAAAATCAACAATTCAAGCAACATTGATCTACATGTTAGAGGTTATTCTTTTGTGCAGTGGTAAAAGTCCAGTGCTTTTATCCACAAGTGTAATGTTCAAATCTTGATGGTCACCATTAAAATATGAAAAACACACGCAGGGCTACCCCTAATCCTAGTATCAAAGAACCCACTTATTGGAACCATAACCAAATGATGATCTTCTTTTCTGGGTTTGGCAAATTGACTCCATCCATCTCATCAAGCACAGTATGACTCACACGCGAATAAATATTTACAAAGACATAAGCGAGAGGGGATGGTGAGAGGTTGAAAAATTTCACCTTTATTAGTTTAAGCAGATTAAGACGAGCAATGGCATCCTGATGATCCAGTTTCCCAATGAGCAGAGGTGTCAAGCCATTAACAGCTAACGTCGTATTTATCCGAGATGATTTCCTGCATTCAATAAATACAAATGAAATGCTGCCAAAATGCTGATGATTTGAGCAGTACACACTCCAAAGGATCTGCAGCATTCCAGTTTTTCATTCGTAGTTCATTTTTCACAATTTAATAGATCAATAGGTTAACATTTGTGAGTTGAACTTAAGAGTACAGAATTGTCAATTAAGAAATGAATAGAAAGAATGAAAATTCATACGTTATAATTTTCAAGAATGGCTCCAATATGTGCACAAATTGTTGTTCCGGGCAGCATTGGAAAAACTTCACTAATTTCTGAACTGCATCCTTTTTTAGCAATGCTTGCTCCACTTTACGATTGTCATTGTCATGAGCCAAGCAAACAGCAATAGAGTCCAATGCTGTCACTGACCAAACTGTATCATCCAGCAGGCTCAAGTATACATCCAATCCACCATGAGCCCTCAATTGCTCTCTTGAATTACGTGATGCATGAGCCATGTCACACAGTAGAGGTAATGCATGTGGTTTTAAAGGAGAATCTGACATAATAAAATTCATCAAGTGTGGAATGATTCCATTTTCAGCAGCTTGTTCCTGCCTCCTCTTATTTATCTTGCAGAGGTTAAAAAGTGCATTGAGGACCTTCAAGTTATAAAATTCAGAAAAAGAATTGTTAGAATTAGGATGCTCGCAATAATTAAAAATCTTGTACCTAATTAAATCCACTGCTAAAGAACTTGTACAACATAAACAATCCAGACCAATTTATCAATGAAACCTAGATAACAAGAGATAAAGATGATCTAAGCAAATTTTGACACAAATTTAAGTTTACATTTCACATGTACACACCCACACTGTTCCCAAATTTAAGATACAGGCAAGATTTTGATAAGTGATACTTTTGGTTACCATAGAATGAAAGCTTTCATTCAGTGCACCTGCCAGTTCCTTTCTTCATAAAGAAAGACAAGAACGTGCAACATGATACTTTTAGCAAGCATAGAATGAAAGCTTTCATTCAGTGCACCTGCCAGTTCCTTTCTTCATAGAGAAAGACAAGAACTTGCAACATGATACTTTTAGCAAGCATAGAATGAAAGTTTCGCTGTGATGCAACCTACTACAAGCTTTGGAAATGGGCTCCCTAACACTCAATCTCTAGTTGACTACACTCACAAAAGAATGGCAATGTCAGGAACAGGGTTTAGAAAAGAAATGATCCAAGAACCTAGAGAATTTCTTACCAGTAATTTAGTGAAAGACTACATACCATCATGAGAAGAAGACTACTATCAAAATGTCAACAAGTGCGGAAGTAAAATAGAAGTACAAACAAAACTAAAATGGAACGGCAGATAAGGAAAGGTTCATGTAGTAAATCAATTGGATACAGTAAAGAGCACTCGTAGCATAGTCACAAAATGCTTAGATTATAGCAAGAAAGTTGGGAAGGCCAACCTCACTATGAATTTGATCTACAAGTGGCCCATCTTTGAGTTCAAGATTTGGGATCAGGTACTTAATTGCATCTGCGCGCTGAAGATTCTCTAAGCAGTTCGGGTCAGTTGACAGGTTATTGATACACTCAAGTATCTGGATATCAATAAAGAGCAGCAAAGTGAGACAGCATAAAAAACCACTCCAACAAGTTTAAGCTTGAAGCTGGTAGAGCACTCTCTTATGCACCTTCAAAAGAATAAGGGGCTCAATTCTGTTGAACATCTGAAAAAGACGACTAAGCAAGCTTTGGCTACACATATAGGATTTTACAGTTGTATCAGCTTGCGAAAACTCCAGCAGAAGGTCTGCCACTTTCTCCAGGTATTCCCTTGCAACCTCTGCATTCATAGTTGATACCATCTGGGAAAGTAACCCAGATGATGTTGCACTCCCAGGTCTAGCATTTAGAACACCCGAACCAGACAGTACACCAGAAGCTGTTTGAGATGCAATACCAGATGTGGAAGCAGCGCCTTCATTAGGTGCAAGAGATCCAACCTTCTTACTCACTGTCTTGTGTGAAATTCTAGGAATGGAGTCTAGATTTCCATTCTCTCTTCCACGCCCAGATACCTCTGCAACCATAAGGAGAGAAGTTACTAATATAAGTGTTCCTCAATGGAAATTCATATAGTGGCAGCTCCACAATAATATTGCTGGAAATTCAAATTCTTCTGCAGGCGAGAAACGGGAAGAGATTATCACTTAAAATCCCTAAAATAGACTTCAAAATTTGGGTTGTTACTACCAACAGTGAATGGTGATAAGAGCCACGTGCCATTAAAACTTCAAATAACGTGAAGTCATTTTGAACAATTCAAATGTTGAAGAGAAGGGGGGAGAGATGAACAAAACCACTTACCTGCGAACTCTGCCATCAGAAAGTCTAATCCACCATTTGTTTTCTTCTCAGATGCATGTAATAAAGGCAGTATGCTTTCATGTCTCTCTAACCCTGAGAGGTGACGTGCATACTCCAACTGACCAGAGAAATGCCTAGAGGGGGGTTCCTTCTCCAACAAGCTTAGAAGAGGACGAACTTGCTCTGGCTGGGCAGATATCATAGAAGTAAGACCATTTGATGCACTTTCTATCAGCTTTGGAGGCCTGTCGGTAGATGTCCTTTGTGTGGAACCAGTGGCTCGCTGCTGCCTAAGGTCAATTTCTGGGCGAGATGGATCACTTTTCCACCGGTCCAAGTTATCTCGCTCTTTAGAAACAGTACCTGAAGGTTCTTTGATGGCCATGTTTGGAGCTTTTCCTAAAGCTGCTGGATCTGACAACTTGGAAGCAGCTATAGCTTCGATTGTTTCATTGCTAGCCTGAGGTCCATCTGTGTCCCCAAAAAATCTGGCATCTGGTTGAATGGCATCCAACCTTTGGGAATGTGAAGTTGAAGCACGTGATGGTTCTTGTGTCCCAAAAGGCAAGGAATGATCAATCATTCCATGTCTAACTTTAAAGACATCAGGCTGATCAGATGCAGAAAGAGCTGGCTCGCTCTGAATGAAAATAGGATGATTGGAATCCAAGGGACCAGATCGTGGTCGTTGAGATAAACCATCTAGTGGAAATCCAGTTCCCACAGATATTGAAGCTAGCCTAGTTGCCTCATTCAAGCTATAAAGCGTGTTGATAAGTCTGAGCAGTATTCCATTTTTTGCAGCTATGCGACAGAAATCATTTCTTGGGGTTGATCTCTGAAGCTTAAAGACCTGCCACATGCCATCGATAGCTAGGTGAACCATATCCCTGGATGCAAAGTTCTGAATCAGTGTATTTATAAGATGATGTGAAGACTACTCAAAGGAAATTATGTGTCGACTAACAAGCAGCTCCAAAAATTGGCATGACAAAAACATATGCATTTGGAAATTTGTGCGGTCAGTTGTAGAGTTTTGTACAGTGTCATCTTTGTCCACTAATCAGAGACCAGATATGATTTCAAAGACAATAATTACTTAGAATGTGATATTGAGCAGCACAAATCAAGCTTTTCTTGGGAAAATGCTTATTAGAGAATAGTCGGTACTTCTATTCCAAGGCGGGGTTTGACACAAGAGGAGGGGCATGAATAAAACATAGCTAAGAGATGAATTCTAATGAAATTCACCAGCTTCATACTCATGCATTGTGACATAAAATCCATACCATGCAGCCAAACCGTCTATCTTTCTGCATGCAAAAGCACCATTTCAAACTTCCAAGCAAATACTAATTCTTTTGTCATCTTTAAAGGAAAAAAAACCTGGCCTTGCAAAACATAACTTTTCAACTCACACCAGAAAGAAATTACACACCTGTGCTTCGCATAATCAGCCTCTAGAAAACCCACCAGGACAGGTATTCCTCGGCAAGCAATGAACATTTGCAATGTCAAGGAGCTGGACAAGAAAGCCAACAATGTCAATCCTAATCCCTTTGCTTGTTTAACAAATCAATGAAAGAGGATTATGGAAAGAGAAAATCTCCACCTTGACTGGCATAGCTGCTGCAAGAAATAAGCTGCTTCCATGCGAACTTCACGAGGGCGATCAGGTCCTGCAAAACTCGTAACCACAGGGATCTGGCACATAACATTAGCAAAAAAAAAAAAAAAGATTGATGAAAGTAATATTCTAACCCAAGCATTTCTGGAAGAAGGGCTAGTGTAGAAAAGTAAATACATAGTGTAAGGCCCAATTACGGATGGAATGGACCAATCCATTCACAAGTAATACTGAATGCTTGCCTGCAGTAACTCCAAACTTGAGCAAATTACTTCAGACAAGAGAACACAAAATCTCAGAGATATACTTCACTTACCAAGCCAACAAGACAAGCATTTTCCTGGAAATCAGTATTATCTTTCACAATCTGATTTATAAGTTGAAGGATAGAGCATATAACCTGAAATATTGGAAACAATTTTCTCTTGTATTATAAGCTGCAACGCTCAAAGCAAGCAGCAGCAACAAAATGAAATGCATAGCTATCTGGCTTACACGAGGTTTAGGAACTTCAAGTAATTCCATTAGAGGAAGTAAACCATGCTGGGTTATAAAAACAATTTTCTGCTCGGGGCGCTCGTGAAAGATGCTAATAAGTTTCTGGCATGAAGACGTAATCACATCTTCTGATTTCTCAGGTCTTAATGACCCAACTAACCTGCTAAACTCAACAGCCTACCAAGCAAAAACAATAACCATTACAACCAATCCATGGTGAAAAAAATCAATGAGTATGCTAGAACTAATATTAATGTCATTTTTATTTTAATAATCCACTATGATTAGACAACAGGAATTGATGAGCAAAATTATCTAAAGATTAAATTTGCAAAGGTTTGTGACGATTGGCTTCACAACATCAGGATGGTCAAACCATTACATGAAAGAGAATTTTAGAGATTGGAGCCAGTTTATCAATCATCAGATTAAAAGTTCGTATAACAGGATGTTTTCTTCTCCATTGGATATTAAAATACTATCACAAAGAATCAAAAAAGGAAAAATAAATAACTGCAAGAAGGACAGCCATTTAAGATTATTACATAACATGAAGAACTACAGTAGACTGGGGCAGCGTCATATTTTAAAATACCCATCTTTAACAGACATCACCCACAATCCAAACAATAAAAAGAGGCAGGTAATGAGCTCACGTCTTCTGTTCATCAATATAAACACTTAAAACAAGTCTGAATTACAATTTCACTGTAGTTCAAATCAAGGAATTGCTTAAAATGCTAAAACATTTGATTACCTGTAGAGGAAAGAGATTTTCAGCAGGCAGTTTTTCTCCAAAATCCTGCCAAGAAAAGCATATGCTGTCAGGAATTATTACACTAACTGAATAACAAACAAATTGAGCACTTAAAACATACCAAACCATCAATATCAATCACGCCATCCTTTAGAACACCCATGATTAGGCGGAACAAATCACCACCACCATTAGTTTGTCCTGTTTCGCTTTCCATTTGTTTTTGAGCAATAGTCGCTCTCAAAATTGCAGCCAGGTCATTTTTCCCTGCATCAGCCATGATTGCATTCCCTTGGTTCATATGTGATGCTGAGGTAGATGTCGAAGCTTCAGCTGCCCGATCCTCAGGATTTTTATCAAGGGGGTGAAATAAATCATCCAGTGAAGCATCTCTTGGAGTGTCACTAAATTTACTAAGTTCGTTTCCTCCTGAGGTCATTGATGTCTTCACAGCCTTCAATGTCCCAGTTATACAGAAGCGTAAGATAAAACAATTTTTGTATCTAAGCGGGGAAACAAGAAAGGAAACAAGAAAGAGGGTGAGAGGAGTGAGGAGGAGAGTAAGATGTAGATTATGTCAATGTTCAAGCTCCCAAGGAAACCTGAATTCAAACTCAGGACAAGCCACCATTTTTTAACACCAAAACGAATACAAAATGGGACAACAGAAAACCACACTCAAATATACCTGGCTACAACTAAAATATCGCACAACAAATATGATAAACTATAACATGCAAGGCCACATGGTGGCACAGAGAGGTACAGTGCCCACACACTAAGAAGAGACAGGCTACGAAATAAGGCATACATAATGTTAAAAGAGGAATCATCACACATTAACTTTTGTAAGAAATTAAGAATACATAACTATAGTGGAAATACAAAGAGCTCATTTGGTATAGTGTTTAGGTGCTTTTGTAAGTACTTTTGGGTAGAAAATGCATGTTCATATCATAACCATCCAAAAGCATCAATTTGATGCCCTTTCAGAAGAAAAAAACTTTCAAGCACATTATCTAACACACAATATGAATAGACAGAAGCAGATGTAATATAACCCAAAACAGAAGATCTGTTATCACAAGAAAGGGCCAGAGGGCATAAAAGAACCAGATATCATGGAAATCCAAAAGGTAAAGTTCATGTAAAGGCTGAAAGCTAAAATTTAATCAACCATGTTTTTTCAACTGTAAGGTGATATGAGGGATGGGCAATCAAGAATTCTGTTTTGGCCATGTCCAAAAGCCATGAGTTGCAATTAGTGCAGTTCCTCTCAATCATTGTGGTGCAGCTTAGTTGCCCCACCAAAAGTCATCACCTTGTTTTACTTCAAGCAATGAAAGCAGAACCAGCTGAAATCCTCAAAATTACATGAAATTATTGAACTGCTCATGGAACCTACATAGCTAGAACTAGGCATTATTGAGTATATTTAGATAACATGTTGCCCCAGTTTCATGTTCTTTCAAGTTCATATTCATATTTTATTTGTCTTTCTTCACAAAAAGAAATAGTCTACTTGAAAAAAGTTGGCCTCTGAAAACAAGACATGTCATGCAAAACATCGAATATGAATGATAGGGTGAACACCACATCTGTCTCTTTCTCTACTTTTCGTGTCATTCTAATCATGTCAAGAATTATCTGTTCATGATGAAATAATGCAGCGTGCACAACAAACCATGTGAGCCTTTGGGAAGAGAGAGAGATAACATAAATGAATAAATGTGTCCATTATCAATAGCCAAGAAAGCAACAGAAATTAGTTACCTTTCGAAGCCCATTATCTTGATTTCTTGTTGCAAAACCAAATGATCCATTCTCAACACGAGCAGAACTTGTTTTTCCTCCATTCCTTCTTTCTATGTTTTTTCCTCTTGCATCAGGAGATTCCAAGTCATCAATAGTCAGAATCTCATCCTGGTAATGCAAAGGCATCAATCCATGAAGCAAAGGAGAAGCAGCAGCTACTTTATTTGTAGATAGTCTGCCAGGACTAGTTTTTAGAGATGAGTTTTCATGAATAGCTAGGGTTGGGACTTGATCTGAATCGAGATCATCTTCTAATTGATCAATTCTTTCCTCAACTACATCACCATCTGAAGAAGTGTTCTTATCAGACTTACTCACATCCTCAGAATCTGGCAATGATTCTTTCCTAGAGCCCTGAAAACCAAAGGAGAATGTAGTGTCATTGGAACTTTGCCATGGAAAATCAAGTATCAAGTTGTGAATCATTTTGCAAACAAAATTATTTTCTTCCTCGGCTAAGGATATCGAGAAGAGTTCCCAAGTTAATAATTATCACAATGCTTAGGTCACATGATTCTCACAGCTTTGAAGACAGCGACAGATGCTTTTGTTCTATCAACAGAACTGATTTGAACAGTGCTCTGGTTATCTCCAGTTGGAATTTCTGCATCTGCTGAAACATCTTCCTGTATGCTTCTACAAAAAAGAAAAAGCAAGCATGCTTGTGGTGAGATACCACATTGACACCATGGAAGGGAGTCACCTAGTTGCAAACAAAGAACAATAGTTTGATTTATGGTGACAAGACAAATGTTTAGTTATGAAGGCATAAAAATAATGGATGCCAGTTCCCAAAAATCACAGCAGAGAAGGTGGCTAGATCGAACTACTGGTTTATTCCAATGCTCAAATTGAATATTTGATAAGGTACATATGGTCTCACAAACAGGCTTGGGGTTTAAAGCGAACCATATAAACTACCTTGTCCTTGGCTAAGAGAGTGATATGCGGCACTATAAAACTGGTAAGACAAGAAATATTTATGACCCCTAAACAACAGGTGAGCAAAAACAAGTGAGAAGATAAAATCCAACCTTATTGATCCACTATGACGGAAAGAGTTCAAAGCACGTCTAGAATTTAATATCCAAGGATGAGAAAGCAGTGTCTTTGCATCAGGCCGCTGCGTTGCATCCTGAAATATGCAACCAAATATCTCCTTTCATTAATAAATGAACAGAATCTGAAAACAAAAAAACAAATGAAAATGAAAACTTATTTCAGGGTCGACCAACAGAATAATAATTTCAAAGCTGAATGCTCTAAAAAATAATAAGGCAAAACTGAATCAGGTCTGAAACTAAAATTAGGCAAGCCGGAGTTGGTTGGAGTGAACTAAAGTAGGAATCCAAGAAATTGCTATACTGCCTTACCAGTCATTGTGCTTCTTTCTAGGGATCCCCTTCTAACATTAGGACTTTGGAAGGGAGTTAGCCTATGGATGGGAAGTAGTAATTCCATCCCTTTTTAATTCTGGGCTAGGTCAATGGCCGGCCCAAATTAGTATGCCAAGTTCTTTCAAAACTTAAAAATTGGAAACTGAACAAAACATGAGTCTACATATGAAATTAGCAAGCTAGGAATTAGGCAACTGAAGAGCTGCGAAACTGATCAAGCTAGAGGACTTAATGTGAGCAATGTACCTTCTTGAAGCACTGGCGGAGAAAGTCTGTAATGTCAGGAGATAAGCTATCAGGTATCGGAGGATGATCATCCTGAGAGAGAAAGAAAGCTTTGTCATTATAATGCAGTAAATCATCAAACCATTCTCCGAATATATTCAACTACCTCAAAAGAAATAATAAAAGCACTTCTAACATCAAAGGAGGTTTGCATTCTGGATAATAAGAACCCCAAGCAAAATCTAAATAAGAAACATGAGATAGCATCAACTATTAAAAAGTTGTAGAAGAAAAGATAAGAGGCGAAGTGAACCAAAAAGGTTAACAGGAAACATAGCTCGTCTGAAGAAACTAAGAGTACAAAGAAATACAGCTGATTAAACCTGAACAATACGAAAAAGAGCTGGCATTGGCTGCAAATCATAGTAAGGTGGTGCACACGTAAGGAGTTCAATCACAGTGCAGCCAACACTCCAGATGTCAGAAGCAGCACAAACCCCTGACATTTCAATAACCTGACAAATAACCAAGTTTCACATGAACAAGCCCTCCAAAACCTCAACAGCTACATCATATGAATACTCATTTCCAACCATGATTTTGCACATAATGGATTAGAACAAACAGGAAAAACATGTGGCTAATGAAAGCAGGCAAGAAATGAGTACCTCTGGGGCCATCCAATATGGCGTTCCAACAACCGAATGAGTATTAACATCAGCTTCAGTTAATTTTGTTGCAACACCAAAATCAGCAAGTTTCACAAGACCCTGAAATAATAAATTAGGTCAAGTAACTGCTTCAAAGACACCACTGTAAAAGATGTATGAGAAGTACAGGACAAGTAAAAAGAAATTCAAATCTTCAAATACAACACATGAGTGAAAGAGCACGATGATGTCACAAGACATCCGTTTACATACGAAATAGTCAAACACACTCCTAAGCTCTCTTCAATCTTCATTGTTATGGAAAGCAGTGGTATAAGAATAAAAATGAAACCTCTTAAAAAAAGTTAAAAAAAAAAAAAGACATCCATTTACATACGAAATAGTCAAATACACTCCTAAGCTCTCTTCAATCTTCATTATTATGGAAAGCAGTGGTATAAGAATAAAAATGAAACCTCTTTAAAAAATTTAAAAAAATAAAAGGATTACCATAAAGAGTCACATCAACAACTATATGTTAATTTCCCTCAATGAAAAGCATGCAACATCCCATGACTTGACATTATATAGCAATGATACACTGCAACTCTGAATTTACAGAAAGGCACAATATATGGGAGTATCAATATAACATCATTCAATTTTGGATTGAGCTTCCTAGTGTATTTGAAATTAGAGTAATTATAGGGTCCTCGTATCTAAATGTGTTACTTAAACACCATAAACAGTACAATTACCTCTTTGGTTGTCAATATGTTTGCACCCTTGATATCTCGATGGATAACACCCTGTTCGTGCAAATAAACTAATCCTTCCAGAACCTGCCGTCAAAATAATTTTATAAGCATAAATTAGAAAAGATTAATTCAGAAAAAAGCAAATAACTGGAAGAGACGAGCAAAACCTGGGCAATGTAAACAACCACCAAAGACTCTGGAAAAGGCCCAAATTTATTTGGCTTGATAATATTTGCAAGCGAGCCATTCTCCACATACCTACATCAACAACATTATGGAAATTAAAACATAAAAATCTGAAGCAGAGTTTATTTGGAACCTGATTATTCAGTTAGCAGAAAATGTTTGAGCTCACTTACTCAAGGATTATGTGGAGATGAGACTTTGTCTTCAATGATCCAAGATATTTCACAATGTTTTTATGGTTCAAATTCTGCAATGGAAGTAGTACGTTCAAAATAGAATATGCATCCTTCCAGAGGAAACTCATAGTGTCTAATTTAAGAAGTACGAATGCCCAAAGGGCCTCCAATGCTAGAAATTAATGATGGCAAAGATATATAAAGGACATTAGACAGCTATCATCCCGCCCAAGAAGTTCCTTTGGGTTTGCAACTTGGGTGACAGGGATAGAAAAGGCAATCTTGCTCATCCACCCTTAAACTAAAATGCACTCATTTATATTTGGTAGCGGCTAAGATCTTTATCATTGCACAGAAGAATAGCTTGTTATACAAGATATGGAGAAGTAAACCATATAATCATTCAAAACAATGTAATTAGGAAGAAGGCACACAGTTTACTGGGAATAAAACTTCCAATAGATGATGAAGGGAGCGAGATTTTGGGAAGGATGGATGGTAGCGTCCATAATCATTGATACCATAATACTTTCAGAAAATGACTAGACGGTATTTATTTAAAGGTCATCCCAGAGCCTTGATATGCAGAAAATATGCTTTCTTAAATGAATTCTGAAGTCCACAAAAGCACAGTTCAAGTACAGCAAAAGAGAGATGAAATCAGAGAGCAAATAAGGCAGTGCAGAACAAATTCTACCTTCAGTAAATCAATCTCTTGCTGAAGCATCAACACATTACACGGAAGAAATTGTACCCAAAAGAAACGGACCAAGCTGTTAGCTAAACTTACAAGGTAGAGACTGAAAAATTATAGAAAAAACCAGATAAAGAAGCATAAAAGCAACAATTCTTATATTTTAGCACCCATCACCTGCTCTTACAACCAATGAGATATAGGTTGCCAATTAAAAAGTTGTGATGTCAGAGACTACCCAAACCTGGTTAAGGACCAATTATAGCAGGGAAATATCAGGTACCTAACTGATTGTTATCATTTTCCAAGTATAATGAATATATCATGAGTGAGCCTTCAGCAGACACAAGTGCTAAAAGGAAGTCCACATAAGGAATAGAATTGATAGGGAAAAGACTATAACCGTAACCACTACAAAACCATTTTGGTAAGATGCCAGTAGTCAATGTTTCAAATACTTAATTCAACTTGGTCAACCCTTAAACAACCCCAGAAAATGGGTTGGCTTTTCCCAAAGCAAGTCCGTGATAAAATTTCTGGCTTTTCATGGGTTGGGATAGTGATATGATCAACAAACCTAGTGAACTTAAGACGGTAGCATGAAATCTTTTTTATAATAGTTCACTTCATCATCTTTAATTAGCTAGCAACATTTCAAGACTAAAAGAGTTGTGCCCACACGTGCACACATCTTTAAGAGAAACTTAGAAACAAACCATGATGATATTAAGATCCTCTTGGGCGATATTCTCCAATGAAACTTGTTTGATCGCAACAAAATCTCCATTCTCCAAATCCAACCCTTTAAAGACCCGAGCATACGCTCCTTTTCCAATCTCATCTCCAAGCATCTAGACCAAAAAAAAACCAGAGTCGCTTAAAAATCATGCATTTGCACTTAAATCGATACTGACTAAAGCTAATTAGTTAAGAGACAATCAGGAAACAAAATCAATCAAAATTAAAATAAAAAATACTAAAAATTAAGAAAAAGATAAGGAAAAACTAAAATTAACTAAGTACAAATTAAATTCTCGTTTTTATTTAAATTCCAAATTGATTTCCTTATCTACTAAATCTCAAGTCATAAACTTCAAATACACCATCAAAAAAACTAAAAGAAAAAATAAAATCGAGAAATTCTCTTTTCAACCTCGATTTTCTCAGCAGCCAAGCATAAAATTAAAGCCATAACATACATTAATATGGCATGACCAGTAAGGATTATAAGAATCATGGACTACTCACATATTTGTTATCAAGAGTCTTCGATTTATGAAAATGAGATGATGTCGTTTGCCGAGACATCTCTTCTTGTCGAGAATGAGACAAACTGTTGTTTGAATAACTCTAGAGTTTCTCCATTTCGGTAATTCAGAAAAGAAAAAAAAAACTCTTTAAACCCGCCGGTACCGGTGACAGAAACCTCAGGTCCGGCGACAAAGAGAGAGCGAGAGAGAGACAACGGACGTGATATTGTGAGTGTCTGTTTTTCAAATGACGGTATTGACCTTAAAAGAGTGAATGAGGGTAGATTATATTTGGGTCCTGTAAGCTTAGTAATATTTACTTTTAGCCACTATAGTTTAGATTATTTCAATACCAATGTTGTAGACTATAAGTTAGGAGGAGGTAGTCCCCATTACCGAACAACTAAAAAGATAGCAAAACAGAAGCCTCTTTTCACATAGTTTTTTTTAATCAGTTTTCACTCTTTATTTTATATAAAATGATTCTAAATTTCAAAATGTTTAGAAAGAAGATTTATGTATTGAAAAACATTAATTCATTCTCTTAGTATCTTGTGATTTTATATGGAAAACACGGTAATTAGTACTTACAAAATATTTCCTTAAATAAATGTTTAAATAAGTAATTTTGTAGAAATAAAATGCAAAAATATTTTTAAAAAAAAATAGGTTTTGAAAAAATATATACTGAAATGTTAAGAATGAAAAGATTATAAACCTTAAATTTGAAGGATTCATGGTGTATTTATTGCTTATTAATCTTGTTATTTTATAGAAAGAAAGGGTTAGAGAGTAATTTTACTATTTTTATATTTTGAGTTGTATTATATTAAAAATAATATATATTTAGTTATTATAAAATATCAAGATATATATATATATATATGGGTCATAAAAAAATTTCCAATAAAAAATTGGCTTAGGTAAGTTGTCCAAATCTATCAAAAATTAAAAAAATAAGTTCAAACATGCTTTCTATAATGAACTTATAGAGTCGGGCTCCTCTTTTAGATTGAGCTTATTGAGTCATGCTCCTCTTCTAAACAGAAACCATAAAATCAATGTGTTTAAACACATGAAACAAGACATTTAGAAGATTTGAATCCATTAAATTCAGGTTTTTCATTTTTATTTTTTTTGAAAATAAATATAAAATATTTATTTTTATTCACTTGATTCTCCTTTAATAACCAAATAGCCTATGATAAGAGGTATAGTGGAAGCTTTTCAAACCTACAAGGCTAGTGTGGGAAAATTGAAGCTAAGGGTACCGAAATGGAATGTCATTAAACCTACGGGTACTAAATTGTTATCTGAAGTAATGATTTTGACAGATTATTAGGCGAGGGAGGTTTAAAGCAGAGGCTACGCTTACGACGGACAAAGCTGTGAGGACAGATTGGTCAATTTATTTAAAAGTGGGAATTTTGGAATGTATATGTCTTCCGATGGAGTATTGGACCCGTCTGTCGCAAAATTTGGTACGATGAGAGAATTTTTTTTTTTTTTTTGTTAGTTTGCATTACAGGAAAGGGAAAATAAAATTCATCAAATATCCAGATTATTTATTCTTAAGATAACGGGCTACATATAATTGAGCTATTATTTAATTTAAGATTAGTGTAAATGGAAGACTTAGATTCATAATATTTTTACAAGTATAATAAGAAAATTATTGTTAAATTAAAAGTTTTTTGGTTTTTAGTTATTGATGGAGTTTGATTATAATATTTATTTATTATTTTCTTACTTAAATCGAGGATGGAGTATTATTTTGATAGTAATAAAAATATTTTAAAAAATAATTATAAAACTTGAGATAAAAATTATTAAATTATAAAGTATTTTTATTTAAATTTCTTTTGGATCTTTAACTTTATACTTTTAAAAAAAAATAAACAGATATCTTTCATTGTCATTGTCATTATTATTATTATTATTATACTAAGAGTTGGGTTAATGCTGTGATTCAATTTTTTTATTTAATCTTTTTTATAAACTAATTAGATGAGATTAGGTTTATAATTGTTGTAAAAATACCAATTTAAAATATAGATGATTGAATTGTAAAACACGTAAAATACTAGATTAATCTCAAAATATGATCATATTTATTTATTTTAAAAAGGAATTGCTCGCCCTCGCAACACAAGGAAGGAATCAGACTAGTGACTCTCTAAAACATTAAAACCGATAGGACACAGAAGACCATGATCAAATAAATCATCCTAATTACCACAAAAGGATGTTGTTTATGAAAAAAATTGGTGAAATAGGAAAAATCGTAGATCCTTGCTGGAGTCAGCTGCAGAGTCTAGTCATCGAAGCTGACATTGATCACAGGTAGACCGGATACATTGACTCGTCTGGTTTGGGTTGGAATCTAGATAGCGCCAGCTATATATTTATCTTTATATTTAAAAAGTATTTAAAAATTTTAATTTTAATTTTAATTTTAATTTAATTTAATTTTATATATTTTTAGATGTTTTAATATACTAATTTATATTATAAATAAAAAATACTTTAAAAAATAATCTTCACGAAATCATAAACAAGGCGTCAAAAACAAAATCAAAATATTTACCTATCTAAAAAAGAAATTGAAATCTTCACCAAGTCGGGCTTTCCATCAGTTTTCGTGCATGGACAGAATCTAACGATAAAACAATGGATAATAAGTATGGAAATGAAAATTATAAAGAAAATTGCTAACATTTTTTTGCTTTAAAACAAATGAAATGAAAAATCAGAACTTCGAACTTTGATATTTAACCTCAGCAGGCTCAGCCGGGCAGGACAGGCTGGCATAGAAATAAGGAGCCAGAACCTGACCCTACTGCTTGCCAGGCTAAGATGAAGCACAACTCAGCATTTAGTGTGCGGTAATGATTAAATTTTATGGTTTGTTTTAATTTTTATTTTATATAATTATTTTAGTTTGATATTCTTATGAATTTAATTGATTAATTTATTTAATTTATTTTTTTATTTTTTTATTTAATAATTTACTAGTTAAGAATTCACTTTTATGATTTATGATTTATTTTAGTTTGATTTATATGTTTTACAAATCGAATCACTAAATAGTTGACTTAATTTATTTTTTTCACTCTTTAAAATTATTATTTTTTTAATATTATTCTTTAACTTCAAATTAATTAAAAATTATATTTTATAATTTATTATAATTTATTTTTTATCAGGTTATCCTAACTATATAAATCTAAAGTTATAAGTTTGATAAGTTAATTTAAATTAACTCTAAAGTTATAAGTTTGATAAGTTAAATCAAGTTGTTTTTATAATTTTTTTTATAAAATTATCCTAATCTCATAACAATTACATAGAATAATTTGAGTTGTTTTTTTAATAGATTTTTTAATTTTATTTTTTAATATTAAATTAATAAATAATTTATTTTTAATATAATAAATCAAAGTAGAAATGTTTATTTTATTTTTTAATATTAAATTAATTAATTAAAAATTAAACTTTATAATTTATTTTAACTTGTTTTATATTAAAATTATCATAATTTATTAGAGGTATGAATTTGATAATACTATCATTTTAATATTAACAAATCTTAAATTTTATTTGATTCTTTGTTTTTTCCGAGCCAACTTTATCATATAAGATCAACCCGCCCAATCTATTTTTTTTAAAACAATATATACATGTATCAGCAGTATATATTTTTAAACAGAACGTAGATCCATGATCCAGTACCTATCCAATCCGAAACAGCATTTACCAGGCTCAAACAAGCACGTCAGACAACGGATTAAAGTTGCAGATTTTATGAGCTGGCCTATGACTGAAGTCCTTAGCGATGTGAGCCGAACTTTTGTTACAGACAAAGAATAATGATATTCTTGTGCACGAATTTCCAAGAAGAAAACAAAAGGTAGGCAAAAAGGACTGGAAAAATCAGTATCATTTTCTATAAATTAACAGTTATACCCAGCAATGAATTGTCTTCAATTACCTAGCTGCTTGTACCAGCAACTGTATAATCACTGTTTCTGTGTGCGTTTCAGTAACTCGAATAAGTTTGTCGACAAGTAGCGGGGATATCACGTAGCAGCAACACAAATAAGATTAAAAAACATCAATCAATCATCTCAACTTCATCTGTGCGAATGTTGTTGCCAAACCCATGGCCTCATCCAAATGCGATGCATCAGTTCCCTGAAACGAAACTTCCATGATTAGCAGAGTAGATTAAACGCTCAGAGCATGATGAAAGCTGGATCCACTTTCAAAAGTTTTGTTCTATTTTCTACGCAAACAAAATATCATGTCACAGGATGGTTCCACAGCCCCACAAAGAAATGCTCATCTTGTGTCTGGAAACATCTTTAGAACAATTGATACTCGGTTTGAAATTCCCATAAAATCTGAGACTTTAACAACCAATTTAGCGCTTTAAAATGTTAAATTTCCACGAGGGGCTGACTTTCAACTTCTGGATGTGAAGCATATAAAACTATCTATTAGTACGAGAACTAACCTGGCCGGTGGCAAGGCCCGCTTTTCCTTTGCCGCACCTCCCTTTCAGAGGCCCCAACGCAGTAGTTAGCCACTCTGATACTTCCAACCCCTTTCCCTTGTCCAGCTTCTCTGGCACACCAGCACACACCACAACCTTGTTTGTGCTTTCATCAGTGCTGAAAACCATAGCAGAAATGCCCTGTCCACACACCAAGATTGTATAAAAAAAAAAAGGGGGGAGCAAACTGTTATATGTAAAGAGCTGGAAAAGGCTAAAAACCTTCCGATCCAAGACTTTCAAAACAGCTTCTCGGACAGCAGCTACATCTAGACCGACATCAACATGAGAGATACAGAAGGCCTTCCCATCTGAAGAGGCAACTTCAGCCATCTCAGTTGCAACCTCAACAGCCTTCTGCATGTTCTCTTCAGCAATCTTCTTTTGTGCTTTCCTCACTTTATTCTGATACAGAACCGTTTTAGTATAATCTAGAGCAGATGTGAAATACAAAATGAAAACAAGGAATAGAAACAGGAACGGTAGCATTTTAGCTTGGCTGTAATACCTGTAGTACTGAAATCTTGGCCCTGATATCAGCTTTCTTGGCTGCTGGAATAAGCGCTGAGTCCACACGAGTTTTAAGAGATGCTACTTTCTATTAAAAGGAAAATAAATAAATAAATATTCAGTGGACATATTATAAGATGTAAAACTTAAAAGGTACTCATAAACATGATTAGTGACAATACATTTAATGACTCCTGAGTGTTATTCTTATCTTCTTATCTGAAGCCCACATAACCGGAAATAAATGCAGTCAATGTGTTGAAACGTGAAACTTAAACTTTCTAACCAAAGCAAACAGACATCCTCAATAAAGGTCCACTCACTTTATTTCCAAAGACTGGCTTCAGGATGGATAAAAGCTTGAAATCCTACTGTTGCTAAAGCAACCGAGTGATGCAAAACAAAAAAAGATAAAAGTCAATAACTGAAGTTTTTTGAAGAGACCTTTTCCAGCAAACTTCCATCTGCCTTAGATGCCTCATCAACTTCCTGCTCTAGCGAGCATGCCAATTCCATTGCTTTAAAAGCACCATCAGTTGTCACAGCAGTTATCCTTCGAATTCCTTTTGCAATTCCCTCCTCAGATAAAAGTGCAAATGCCTTTGCTTCCCGGGTATTTGTTATATGTGTCCCTGCAATTATTTTGATAAAATCGCTGTCAACCAGAAATTTAAAGCAGGCCAAAACAGAAGTAATATCATTATATAAAACAATAACCTCCACAGAGTTCTGCTGAGATAGATAACCATTCTTCATTTTCTGGATTAGCTAGGAGGTCCTCAACTTTTCGACCAATTGAAACAACTCTAACTGGATCAGGATAGACCTGAGAGAGTGAGAGAGAGTGAGTGAGTGAGTGAGAGAGAGAGAGAGAGAGAGATGAAAGACGGCATGCAAAAAAATCTAAGGAGCATATAAAGCTGCCAATCTCACTTCTCCAAAAACAGCTCGCAAACCATTGATCTGCTTGGCTTCAGCAAGGGTTGCTTCCTTTGCAAATACACCTAATTCATCTTTGATCTGCCCATTCACAATTGACTCAATTTTTCTTAAAAGCTCAGGATCCACTGGTTTACCTATACAAATTCCAATAGCATTTTAAAACAACTATATAAAAAGAAACAACCACGTTGAACCTCTCACCAGTAGGATATCCTCTAATAAAACTTACCATGAGAAAAATCAAATCTTAGTTTTTCAGGAAGAACAATTGATCCCTTCTGGTCAACATGATTGCCAAGAACTTCCTGATTTCATATTACACAACATTCAGAAAAAAAACACTGTTTTCACTCGCAAGACATTAACAATACATAAATTCATGGATAAAGGGCCTATGGAGCATACCCTGAGAGCAAAATTCAACATGTGCGTACAGGTATGGTTAGGAGCAATGAGCTTACGCCTATCATAGTCAACCTGCACAATATTTATCATTACGAGTAGTGAAAAATGCCACACATAAATGTAAAACACCAAAATAATATGCAAAAAAAATACAGATTGGCATATTGCCAGTAATACCTTGCAGGTAACTTTTTCACCTACAGAAAATCTGCCACTGACTCCAGTAAGAGAACCAATATGAACAATAAATCCTCCAAAAATTTGGACATTGCAAACTTGGAATGAACCAAAAGGGCCTTCAAGTACTCCAGTATCAAAAATCTAGGACCAGAAAACTGAGACTCATAAGAAGCGGTTTAACAAAATAAAAAAGGGAAAAGTGAAACATACAATGCAAAACTCTGATGATAAGCAGTTCATGTATCATTCTCAAAACCTATGAATCTAATATCTAACACCAAGAAAAAGTGGTATTCAGAAACATAAAAAAAAAAAAAAAAAATCCATGTCATTTTCCAATTGAATTCACAAGTCAAATCTCATGAATGTCCAATCAAGAGAATTCAAACACATCAGGGTAGTTAAAGTGATCTAATGAACAAGATACCTGTCCACCTTGCTCAGCATAGAAACTAGTAGACTCCAGAACAATACCGACTTCATTGGCAGCTGCAGCACTTTCCAAGAACTCAGAACCATTGTAGATAGCTTTTATTACACTTTCATGATCCTGAAAAAATACATGGGTGACACAAACTCGGGCATGGTGAAATTGTCACTTAAACAGTTTTACAAATTGCTTTGTACAAATTATAAACTGAATCCAACTCAAAAACACAGGAAACAAACTTTTGCAACCAACAAGAATACATGCACTGACCTCAAAACTAATATATTTGAAGGAATCATCTGTTGCAGAAACACCCTTCTTGTGCAATGCAGATGTCGCATCAGCATCCATGACGATAGCACCACCAGCTTGCTGCCAAAGAAAAACATTAGTAAAAGGGTGACAAGGGTGTAAATCACTGTATTTCCTCACACAAATCTCAACTTCACTGCTTTGATATTTTATTTAGCTCCATGATACTTCTTTGGTTCTTATTTTTTCTTGCCCTGGTTGGAATGGCTTTTAGCAAATGGCTCTACTGAGGAATGGTAATAGCTTAACAGTTAATTTAAAAGAAATTAACATGTCAATGTCAAAGACCAAGAAGATTCAAAAGAAATGCAATAGTGAAGTTAACCCAAAATTTTTCTCATATTGATAATAAATGCAATGGTGAAGTTAACCCAAAAATATTCTCATATTGATATACATCATATCTGCACTTTGAAACTTTTAGTTTCTTGGTGATACTATTGGTTTCTTAGGGTAGGGAATGTACCTAAGCCTAACATGTGCAAGTTACAAATGGAAGATACAATACCTTATTTTGGGCATTTCTTGATCTTTCCCTTGCCTCATCCATGGCATTATTGAAACCTTCCACATCAACCTGCAATCCTCTTTCTTCTGCCATTAACTGGTACCACAGAAATAATTAGGATGCATGACACATAGGAGCGCATGTAAGATAAAGGAACAAAGTCCTAGGAGTACCTGAGTCAAATCTAATGGGAAGCCATATGTATCCCACAAGACAAACGCATCCTACAAACAAGAGATCAACCAAGATGAAGAGAAACCAAGTAAAACCGGTGCAAGTTCTCTCCCTTCTTCAGTGCATCAAAGCAGGTGAGAACCTTGTTATGTTTATCAATTAGAAGCATGTAGACATGTACTTGCCTGCCCACTCAACACCTTCCCCTCAACCTCTTGAGCAGCCTTTTTAAATTTCTCAATTCCCTGAAAATAAAATGATGATCAGCCAAAGTTTTTAAATAGACATGTGGCATTGCAAACAAATAGTGCAGGTTCCACTGTAAGGCTTTAAGAAACTTATCTAAAAAGAATGCACCAACTTCAATGCAACTAGGATAACAATCCAATAAAAGCATGAAATGAAGAAAATGGGAGCATGTCAATGTCAAAGACCAAGAAGATTCAAAAGAAATGTAATAGTGAAGTTAACCCAAAAAATTTTCTCATATTGATAAGAAATGCAATGGTGAAGTTAACCCAAAAATATTCTCATATTGATATACATCATATCTGCACTTTGAAACTTTTAGTTTCTTGGTGATACTTTACTATTGGTTTCTTAGGGTACAGAATGTACCTAAGCCTAACATGTGCAAGTTAACACCTAAAGAGAAAAAATCTCTTATGATACTGATTGTTTTATGTTGCCAAAAGAAGAACCTTAGTTATCCAAAAAAATGAGTAGACACAATGCCATTTAGAAAAAGATAAAAGAACATTAACAGATCAATTTAACCAAACGGTTTCCTTGATAGTCAATAGCAGTAGACTATACAAAACTCATCCTCACCTTGAGCAAAGTCTTGCCAAAACTTGCTTCTTCAGCTGCAATAGTCTCCCTAATGTGTTCTTCATTTCGTTTCAGCTCTGGGAAAACATCACTCATCACTTTCACAACAACATTTACAAGCCTGCATTCATTAACAACAAAATTTAGTCGTAAGACCAAATTAAGCAATGGTTGCATTTCAATGGATACAATAGACAAACAGTAATGAACACAACAAGGACATTACAGTTTTCATTCCTACCCATTGAAAAATCCTTCTTGAGCTTTCAAGACCTCACTACCATATCGAACAGCACGGCGAAGAATACGCCTGAGGACATACTCACGACCCTCATTGCCTACAACACAACCAAAATGTTAGAAGCTATTCACTTCATTCAGGAAAAAAAAAACATGTAAGCATGCAAATCCATTTAAAAGTCAGGGAGGTCTTCATTAATCTACCTGGATAAGAACCATCAGCAATAGCAAATGAGAGTGTTCTAATGTGATCAGCAACCACCCTGTAAGCCATGTCAACCCCATCTACATCATCAGCCCCAACTTTTCCAGAATAAGGCCGTGCCCCTGTTGCCTGCATACAATTTTTTAAGAGAAAAAAAGGATGTCATTGTAGGTTTAGTTTTATTTTAAAAAACCTATGGTATAGTTTCAAGAATGCCCCAAAAACTATTCATATCCACAGCTGTAGTTTTAAAACCACTGACAAGGATTTTGGAAACCTCCAGATCTAATTCAATTGGAGGTTTTAAAGATTTCTCATGTTTGAAACCACTTTGAGGGACTAGAGTTGATTTCCAAATAAAACTCAATATCTAGAATCATTACTAATATAAATCAGAGGCCAACCAATATGCTTTACACCAATAACTCTAAAAAATTAACATTGAAAATTATATTCCCAAAATACCCAGCAACTTATATGATTAACTTTCCCATTAAACCCAAATCACTTTCATGCTCGTGCCGTCTACAATTTAGTTATTCTATTTTTCAAGCCTTTTGCTTCTATTACTTCAAGTTTTGCTTATAATGAAAGATTTATTTATTGGTTCATTGAATTCTTTTACAATGAAATGAGTTTCAAACATACAAATTCAATTAATCTATGTATTGTGTTCAATTTGCTATCACAACTAGTTTGAAACCAGCTATAAGGCACCCAAGAAAGAAGAAAAAACAAGCATCATATTTTACCTGCCGTATAGCATCAAAGATGGGCATGAACACATCAGTGTCATAATTGCTCATCTTGTTCTGAAGTACAGAAGTCAATCTTTCAAAACCCATTCCAGTGTCAACATGCTTAGCAGGTAAGGATTTCAAGGAACCATCACTTTCCCGGTTGAACTGCAATGAAATGAGACAACAGAAATCGTTACCAACTCATGTAGGCAAAAATATATCATTGTGACAAATTATAAAGCATAAGCCTCTTTAAGATGATTAGCAAGATAGCACGTGCAAAAGTACCACTTGGCAATTCTAGAGTACAAGGCATGCCAGAAAAGTAATACCTGAATAAAGACAAGATTCCATATTTCAATGCATGTAGGATCATCATTGTTAACCAACATTGCTGCATTGCGATTACCAACTCTATCGTAATGAATTTCAGTACACGGTCCACAAGGACCAGTATCACCCATCTCCCAAAAATTATCCTATTCAAAGGCCAAAACAAAACATTAGATGTTAAGTTTTAAAGCCTATTATAACAGAGAACCTCATAAGAAAGAAAAATTCAAATAATATGGATTACAAAACATCCAAAAATCCAAAAAAGGAGTTGCTTAAGAAATCTATGATGCAAGCACGTAGAGAACAGCTTGGTTATGGAAATTGTGGTTGTCTATTAATTGCTTCCATCAAAATTAACATTCTTTAAGCAATTCAATCCCAATATGTTCATAATGAAATTTCACACCTCAAATAACATAAAACCACGGTAGGAAAACCATGGTCAACACAAAGACTAACACCAAAGAAAATACAAAGAAAACGTTTCTCCACCAATTGTGTGCATAGATACTAACTATTTAACACTGCCACTAAAAGTCTATTTCCTCTAAACCAATTCAGCACTCCCACTTCAAATTAATTCCAAAAAACATTTTTTAAACTAAAAAAGCACGACCCTTGTCAACACAGAAACTGAGGATAATGAACCACATACTTTACAGCCGAATGGAAGCACCCTTCCCGGTGGCAAAAATTGAAGCCAAATATCCCTAGCTTCATTATCAGGTGCCAGCCCTGCTTTCTCATCCCCACCAAAATACGTCGCATAAATCCTATCAGCCGGTAACTTATAAACCTACAACAACCCAAATAAAAACATAAAAAACAACACCAAAACACAACAAACCTCACAAAATTAAAATAACTAACCTACCTTAGTTAGAAGCTCCCAAGCCCACTCAATTGCTTCTTTTTTAAAATAATCACCGAAAGACCAATTCCCTAACATCTCGAAAAAGGTATGGTGATATGTATCTTTTCCAACATCATCTAAATCATTATGTTTCCCTCCCGCGCGTATACATTTCTGCGTGTTGCAGGCACGCGACAGCTTACTCAATGCCGTATTTGGATCCGCGGTTCCCAAAAATATTGGCTTAAATTGATTCATTCCTATCAAAACCAAAAATTAAAATTAAAACACAAAATCACACGTAAAGAGTGCGAATAAATAATTATACGCATTCAAGATTAAACTAAAAATTAAGAAAGAATTAGACTAAATTAAATGTTGACTAATACGCATTCAGAAATTAAACTAAATTAACAAAAAAAGGGCAGAATTGAAATGAAATTATATTAAAAATGGTAATAAGATGCGGATTTTGCGTACCAGCATTGGCGAAGAGGAGAGTAGGGTCGTTGACAGGAACTACAGGGCTAGATTTCCAATCGACGTGTTTCTTCTCTTCGAAGAACTTGATGAAGGTATCGCGTACTCTATTCGCTGGCCAGTCTACGTCAGGTTGCGGAGAATCGATGCCTCCAGACATGGTGGAGAAGAAGCGAGCGAGAGAAGTGAAGGGGGAGAGATAAGGTTGTTTTGAAGAAACCCTAGCCGCCGCTAAAGAGATGGGAGGTCGACGAAGAAGACGAAGAAGAGGAGATGAGAGCAGTGGCCTACTACTCGTTATTCTCTTCATACATTTTTTTAACGCTAACTACGATTTTGTGGATATTTTTTTAGGTGGACAGCGAAAGTCGAATATGTGGTTTTTTGGGGTGGGATTTGTAAATTAGTAAAATCTTTAATTGTTTCGGCTCTCTATTAATTTTTATTAATAGCTTTTTATTACTACTGTTTCATTTTAAATTGTTTTTCTTTTTAGAAATATATCCAACAAATGCTGTCTAATATTTTTAATTTAAAAAAAAAAGGTTCAGAAAAATATATTTTATCCTCATACGCTACTTATTGCATGTAAATTGTAAAATCTTTCGGGTATTTTTACAGGGAGAAGAATATTTCACTGATTCGATGAGAATAATTGGTGTGGTGTGAAGTACAAGAATTTAGACGGTGGAAACTGAGAAGGAACAAGAAGAATCGCCAGGTGCTGTAGCCTATTTGGATTCTCTGGAATTAGAATTCGAATTAGAATTAGAATCCTTAGCGGGTTAAAAGGCAAAAATAAATTCTTATACTAAAGATCAGTAAAATATAAGAAAAAGTCTTTCAAAATACCCTGCCTTTCTATACCATTAGGTTGCCCACGCCTCAACTTTCGTCTCTGAGACAGTTTTTTAAAGTATTTTTTATTTATTAATATATTAAAATAATATTTTTTTATTTTTAAAAAAATATTTTTAATATTAATATATTAAAATTCAAAAATATTCAACTATTTTTTGGATGTAAAAAATTATTTGGCAATATGATCATGGTTATTTTTTAAATAATTTTTTGTATTAAAATACATATTAATGATATTTTTTATTTTTAAAAAATTATTTTTTATATCAGTATATTAAAATAATTTAAAAATATTAAAAATATATTAATTTAAAATTAATAAAAAAAATTAATTTTTTTAAATATTTTTAAAACATAAAAATAAATACACTTAACGTTACCGTTAACAGCCGGAAACACGGTTTCCATGGCATTTGATTGATTTTATTGGCAATTGCATGTCCAAAAGAAAAATTGTCATTTATTGTAGGAAGAGATTGCAGGGTGAATTATGACAATAAATAAATAAATAAATAAAATTTTATAACATTCTCCTCGTGCATTTTAAAACATACCAACACTAAAGTTGTGTTTGATTCGGAGTTGAAAACTGGAAATTTTAGTATTAATAGAGTAAATGTTCGAAGATAGAGTGTTGAGAATATAAAAAAGTGATTGAAACGTAAAGTATCATAATGTTTGATCAAATATTAATAAATTAAGTTTCAAAGAGATGAAGTGGAATCTAATAAACTAAGTGTAACGTAACATGGTAGTGTTGTCTTTTCGGAAATATATAAAAATAATATTTTTTATATTAAAAATTATTTTTATATTATTATATTAAAATAATTTAAAAATATAAAAATAATTAAAATAAATTTTTAAAATATAAAAAAAAAATATGATAAAAAAAATAAAGGGTTAACCCTTAACCCTAATTTGAGAAAAATTTACAAGATTTTTTTATTCAGAGTAGCCTTTTATACAAACAATTCAAAAATATATGTTATTTTTATTATATTTAATTTAAACTATGATTTTAAATTTACTAGGTTCCACCATTACATTTGATTTTTACACACCAAGTATATAATTTTAACATTTTACTCTTCCATCACTTTTTTATATTACTGGCATTTCATCCTTTAATGCTTAATCCATTAATACTTCAACTTCAATCTTTAATCCTAGACCAAGCACGGCCTTAACATTTAACCTACCCCTAGTTAGGTTAACACTTAACCCTGAGAATAAAGTCAAGTCCCAGCTCTTTCACTTTCCCCTACCTCTTACAGGATATCAAACACGGTTAAGGAGAGAAAAATGTTGATCTATTAACATTTAACCCCCAATTAACCTAAAACCAGACACAACCTAGTGGTAATTTTGTGACCCTATTTAATATGTTTGTTTTGACATTAATTATGGTGTGGAATCTTGAATTATGGGTTTTATTAGATGGTTTTATTAATTTGTGGGTTATGTGAGTGAAAATAAATTAAGTTTCAAAGAGATGAAGTGTAAACTAAATGTAACGTAACATGGTAGTTTTTTCTTCTCGAAAATATATAAAAATAATATTTTTTATATTAAAAAATATTTTTTATATTATTGTATTAAAATAATTTTAAAATATAAAAATAATTAAAATAAATTTTTAAAATATAAAAATAAATATGATAAAAAAAATAAAGGGTTAACCCTTAACCCTAATTTGAGAAAAATTTACAAGATTTTTTTATTCAGAGTAGCCTTTTATACAAACAATTCAAAAATATATGTTATTTTTATTATATTTAATTTAAACTATGATTTTAAATTTACTAGGTTCCACCATTACATTTGATTTTTACACACCAAGTATATAATTTTAACATTTTACTCTTCCATCACTTTTTTATATTACTGGCATTTCATCCTTTAATGCTTAATCCATTAATACTTCAACTTCAATCTTTAATCCTAGACCAAGCACGGCCTTAACATTTAACCTACCCCTAGTTAGGTTAACACTTAACCCTGAGAATAAAGTCAAGTCCCAACTCTTTCACTTTCCCCTACCTCTTACAGGATATCAAACACGGTTAAGGAGAGAAAAATGTTGATCTATTAACATTTAACCCCCAATTAACCTAAAACCAAACACAACCTAATGGTAATTTTGTGACCCGATTTAATGTGTTTGTTTTGACATTAATTATGATGTGGAATCTTGAATTATGGGTTTTATTAGATGGTTTTATTAATTTGTGGGTTATGTGAGTGAATCTAGACTCCATCCTTGTACTCTTTTTTTTTTTTAATCTAGACTCCATCCTTGTACTCTTTTTTAAAAAAAAATAATAATTTCATCTATTTTCGTATTGCTTTGCTTGTTAGTTTTATGGAATCTAAACATACCCATGTCTTCTCTATCTTGATCACTGGTTTTCTATTTATTTCAATTATAACCATTTTCAATTTTTTTTCTAGTTTCTCTTCAATTAAACACCAAATTACATGCTTGTGTTATTTTTTTACTAATTGTAGATTAAATTCTTGTGTGATTGTAAGCATGAAACCTTTTTCTTTAAAAAATTTTGTTTGAAAATGATTATTTTTTGAAACAGGAAATAAAGTTTTTTGGGAAAATTTGAAAATTTTTGGGAGGGGATAAAATTTGGGTTATAATAAGTGAAATGTTTAATATTGTTGTATAAGATAAAATAAGCATCTTTATGTTTGGTTGATATTGCAAAATACAATAAATAATACATAAAAGTCTATTTGTTGGTGTTATCTTGTAATAAGAAATGGAATGGTGGGAATGAAAATGAAAGTTTCATTCTTTATTTATAGGTATTTGGTTGAAATAAATACAATAAAAATAAAAATAAAATAATAGGCTGGGAACAGAAATTAAATACAACTTTATGATTATAAAAACAAGGATGATATATTATTTTATTTATTGCATGTATCGTGATCATTAACCTTGAGCGGGCTCAGTGGGCTTAATGCCTCGCCGACTTATCTTATGGCATGGATTAAGTGTTAAAAGGTTCAACTTGAAGTTGGCTCTGAACAAATTAACTCATTATTTAATTAATTTTTTTAAAACTTGATTTGATTTTTAAAAAAACAATGCTATTTTAATTTAAAAAATTGAATTAATATTATCTGGATTGATTTAAATTAACCCATTAAATTCTTGATCTAAATCTTAGATTAGCCAAGTTTAACTATTATTTTATTTGGATTGATTTGATATATTATTTTATTTATTGTATGTATCATGATTATTAACCTTGAGCAGGCTCAATAGGCTTAATGCCTCGCCGACTTATCTTATGGCATGGGTTAGGTGTCAAAAGATTCATCTTGAAGTTAGCTCTGGACAAACTAACTCATTATTTAATTAATTTGTTTAAAATTTGATTTGATTTAAAAAAAAACAATGCTATTTTGATTTAAAAAATTAAATTAATATTATTTAGATTGATTTAAATTAACCCATCAAATTTTTAGCCTGAATCTTAGATTAGCCAAGTTTAATTATTATTTTATTTGGATTGATTTGATATATTATTTTATTTATTATATGTATCATAATTATTAACTTTGAGCGGGTTTAGTGGGTTTAATGTCTCGCCGACTTATCTTATGGCATGAGTTAAGTGTCAAAAGGTCCAACTTGAAGTTGGCTCTGGATAAATTAACTAATTATTTAATTAATTTTTTTAAAACTTGATTTGATTTTTTTTAAAAAAAACAATGCTATTTTAATTTAAAAAATTGAACTAATATTATTTGGATTGGTTTAAATTAATCCATCAAATTTTTAGCCTAAATCTTATATCAGCCAAGTTTAACTATCATACTTCAACCGCTACCATCACTTCAATTAATATTTTTTAACCAAGAAAATAGATTATTATAACTATACAACCATTACCCATCTTCTATTAATATATTTTATGATGATAACATTATTATTTTTTAAATACACTTTTATTTATATTATATTATTATTATAATTATCACCACTACAACCACGGTATACTCCTCCTCATCACATCTGTTATTTATGATTACAATTAACATGATTTAAAGGATGCTTGTTACATGGATGGTCAATTAAAAAAAGGTGATGACTTTGTCAACGAAGTTGATGCTGAAGACAGTGCAGTTGACATGCTAATGTCCAGCTTAAGAAATGCTATTAAACCATAAGTCAACATAATCAAGAGTGACTGTTAGTTCTGTATGGTCATGTGTGAGGTAGTGGATGGTGTTTTTATTCATGTTAACATAGTAATCCGTGAGGGACTGTTTGCAAATATAATTATTTTTTAAAATATTTTTTATTTAGAAATATATTAAAATAATATTTTTATTATATTTTTTAAAAATTATTTTTAACATCAACATATCAAAATAATTTAAAAATATTAAAAAATATATAAAAAATTTAAATATTTTTAAAAATTATTTTTAAAATATAAAAACAAATAATAGGAAATTTTTAAAATTCCAAAAAGTCTTTATTTTTCAACTAATTAAATACTGATTCAAGACTGTAAATAAGTTTATTGACGTTTACAAAATGCTTTTAATTATAAAAAGAATTGAAAATGATATTTTAGATCTTAGAGATCTTAACCCGTTCTAATGTATATATATATATATATATATATATTTTTAGATTAACGTGGCTGTCCGGGCCAGGTTGCGCACACCACGACTAATCCCATGAACCCTGAAGTTAACGACCATGTAAGCCTCCAGTGGCCATCATATGAGCAACCAAGAACTCGAATCTGAGACCACAGAGGGAGTAAACCCCTTAATCTCACGTTCTTACCACTTGACCACCACCTAGATGATCTCTCATATATATTCTTGAAAAGAGAATTAAGAATTAACAATGTATATTTTTTATTTCAATTTTTTTTCGACATTTCAAGTTGTTTTCATGTATTAATATTAAAAATAAATTTTAAATATAAAAAATATTATTTTTATATAAAAAATATTTGAAAAAACAACATCTATTATTATAACAACACGAAATACTAAAAGCTTTAACAGAAAATATATGATGTCATTCTAGTTAAATTTATTTACACCAGACACAATAATTGTTGTTTTAGTGTTTCATTTTGATTCCCATTTTAAGATGTCGAACACTATGTTTAGATTTGGATCGCCATTTTCATTACCTGATTCTCATTCCGATTTCCTTATTCCTATTCCAAGCTATTCTTTTGTGTCTATCAAGCAACATGTCGACGGCTTAACTTTAAAGTGATATATTTTTTTTTCAAAAATAAGTTAGTTTAAATACGAATAATTTGTGTAAGATCCAGAGAGACAACTTGTTTTATTACATGGAAACTAATTCCAAAGTACCTTAAAAAAATCTTAAACTTAAATTGCAATTTCAATTCAAAAAATATATATATTTTTTAATTATTTTTTCAAGTAAAGATTTGCAAGAATATTTTTTTATAACATAATTAGTTCAAAAATACCAAACTTGTCTGTGAATTCAAAAAGTCACAATCTTCGTCAATTAAAATTTTTGTTTTCTAAAAATTATTTTTTTAAAAAAATAAATTTTTAAAAAATAAATTATTTTTTGATATGTGCTAGTATAATAAAAAATAAATTAGAAAATAATTTATAGTATTTAGCCATGTCATGAAAAATAACTTATTAATGTTTTATTTTTTTCAAAATTATTAAAATAATGAGAAACAAATCTTACAAATTAAAAATTTGAATAAGAATGAAATTGAAAAAAAAATAATTTTATAAATGATCTCAAATAAAATAAATAGTAATTAAAATAACAAATATCAAATTTAACAAATAAAAAAATTAAAACATGAGGAAATTAAAAAAAAAATTACCATTTCATAAATTATTTCAAATAAAATAAGTAATAATAAAAATAATGAGAACCAAATTTGATAGATAAAAAAATTTCAATTAAAAATAATAAGAAAAAAACAAATAATAATTATAAAAACGAGGACCAAAATTAATATAAAAATCAAATTTTAAGGGATGAAATTGAAAAGAATATTTAAGATAAAATATATATATATAAGAATCAAAAGTTTGAGGACCAAATTTGATATAATTAGTAAATAATATGATATTTCTAAATTTTTCACAATTTCTAAAAAGTATTTTCTATCTAGAATAAAATAAAAACAGCTTTTTGAAAACTAAACTAATTTTTTTTTACTGAAAAGTATTTTTTGTTGATAACTTTTCTAATAATATATAAATACAAAAAAAAATTAATTTTTTTTTTTATAAAAACCCGTTTCTCATCAAACAAACATACATGGCTAATTCAATAATTTTTTTAGTTTAAAACTCTCTTCTATACCATTAAAAAAAAAAATTCAAAAGATAAATATAAAATATGACAAAAGCATTAAGCTTGTAGGTCCTAATGTATTTAGTATTGTGGTAGTTTTTATGGTCATGGTTTGACAAAAAATATTTTATAAAAGTATTTTTAGTTAATGCTGATTTGATATTTATACATATTTTGTTAAAATTATGATTAAAATTGAGGTTGAGAAAAAAGTAATCTATAATGTATTTGGTTAATAATGTTTTTTAAATTAAGATTATAAAATAATTAAAAAAGATATATTAATATTGATGATTTTTAATTTAAATATTGTAAATTTAATTACTTTTATTATATCATGAAATAAATAATACTTTATATAAAATATTTTTTATTATTCTATTAAACTATTTATAATTTCATGATGTATAAAATTTATTTGACAAAGGCTATGATTTTTTGATTTTTTTAAGTGTATAATAATATAAGGTAAAATATTATCAAAATAAAATTAGAATTGCAATTAAATTATGTAAATACTATGTCGTTAAATAATCTCATTCTAATTTATACAGTATTATTAAATAATATTAAATATTAATTTTTTAAATAAAATATAATTAAAAATAAATAAAAAATTAATTTTTTATTTTACAGTGTCAAATTTAATTCAATGTATTTTACCTTGAACTGAACTTGATCTAGCTTAAACACTGTTTAACTTTTGTTAAACCATAGGTTTGGCTAGAAGTATTGAGGGTTCCACTAAATTAAAAGTGGGTTTAAAAACATAACCGAACATAAAAATACTGTGGCTTGCTTTAACCTTGGGTGCAGCTGTATTACCAAACGGCACCACCCGACCTAGCAAAGAGATATCTATGGGCATAAGGTCAGGATGGCCGAGTGGTCTAAGGTGCCAGATTCAAGTTCTGGTCCTCGTGAGAGGGTGTGGGTTCAAATTTCACTTCTGACATTCAGCGTTTTAACCATTTAGGTGGTGATCAAGTAGTAAAGACTTGGGACTAAGGGGTTTGCTCCTTCTGTGGTCTCAGGTTCGAATCCTTGATTACTCATATGATGGCCACTGGAGGCTTACATGGTCGTTAACTTCAGGACCCGTGGAATTAGTCATGGTGCGCGCAAGCTGGCCTGGACACCCACGTTAATAAAAAAAAAAGAAGAGATATCTATGGGTCCTGACCCGGGTCTATGTAACCTCTCCAATTACTCGACCCGGATAAATCCGAATACGTCATACCTACTTAGCTTCGCAACAAGCCGATTCTCTTCTCTCACAGCCGTTACTCCCTCTCTACTAAACCTTCAAATCTGCAGCCACAAGCGCACGCTGTGGCCTCGAAGAAACCCTAATCTCTTGCAGTAGCAAAGATGTTAGACATCAACTTGTTTCGCGAAGAGAAAGGCAACAACCCAGAGAAAATACGCGAGTCACAGCGCCGTCGTTATGCTAACACCGAGATCGTCGATGAAATCATTCAGTTTGATAACGAATGGCGGCAGCGTAAGTGTCCTTCGCTTTATTCAGTACGGCAGCGTTAGTCATTTGATGTCGTTTTTAACTGTTGTCTGATGTCGTTTCTGTGTAGGTCAATTTGAGCTTGATAGTTTGCGTAGAGAGTTTAATAAGCAGAACAAAAAGGTCGCGCAGCTTAAAATCGTAAGTAATTTTAATCAATTTCTTTCTTTTCATTTATTAATTTAATTTATGCGAAATTTGATTTACATAATCTTAGCTTTATTTTAACTGATTTTGTATAAAAAAGGCGAAAGAGGATGCAACGGAAGCGATTAAAGAGACCGAAGAGACGAAAAAATTGATAGCAGATAAGGAAAAAGAGGTACAAGAGGCTAAAGATGCACTGTATTCAAGATTGCCAACTATTGGCAATCTTGTGCACGACTCAGTCCCGGTTAACGATAACGAGGTGAGTGTGCTGTTGTTGTTCTGTGTGTTTTTCTTTGAATGGTAGAATGACTGGTTAGAAATGAGTGTTGTGTAGGATTTTAATGCTGTGATCCGGGCATGGGGGGAGAAGCGTGGCGAGAAGAAATTGAGGAATCATGTTGACCTTGTTGAACTTCTTGGAATTGCGGACTTGAAGAAGGGTATATGGATATTTCATACTGCTGCCTCCTTTTTTGGATTGATTCACAGGGATTGATTGACATGCATGCAAAAATTATGGCCAACATGACTATCATTAGAATTTGGATAAGATAACATGTGAACATAAATTTATCTTATTTGTTCTCTTGCTATAGTTGTTTTATGTCTTGCAAGCAGGTTTAATTGTTGGGGTTTTTTGTCTAATTTGTTGGTCAAATATGGTACGTTTACAGATGTTTGTTATGGCTGTTAGAAACCCTCGAGCCTAATAAATGGAACTTGACCTCAGCTTATATGTTTGTCTAAACCTTAGCTACCAGATTTGTGGGATCCCCCACAATTGTTTTCTGGAATGCACGTCCAGATCACAGTACATTTCTGATCTGGATTGAAGTGTTGTGCGATCTGGATCGTGAAAATTGCTGCCCCAATTTCTGGTGGTATATGACGGAAAAGGAAAGAGAGGGGAGTAAGCTTTGTGCTAAAGAAGAGAAAATACACAGTTTAGGGAGAGCGTGAGAGGAGCAGCCCACCTTTTTCTATAATAATTCAACCTATTTTTATTGGGCTACACTAGCCAATCATTTAATTCATGTCCTGACGCTATTTTTCCTGTAATAACTTAAAAATATGTTAACTAGTAATGCATTTTCTGTTATTTTCTTTTGTAAAACATGGAAAATTAATTTTTAGTCTTTCCAACATTCATTGTAAAATCATGTTATTATTGTTCTAAACAACTAAGATAGAGTTTCAAAATGTGCCATGACCTAGACTAATGTGCCAATTAAACATACCTCTAATGAACTATCAATTGATCTAAGTGCGTATATTGTACTACGATCATGATGTTCCAAGGTTTTGGCAACTGTGGTCTAAACCATTTTGTGCGATTGTTGGTCACCAGTGTATGAAGCTGGGCTTTTGGTCTTGTTTCCTTCTTGTTGACCATGATGGACTGCTTTCCTTGTTGACGAATGAGTATTGCTGTTCATCTTCATAATGAACCATAAAAATCATTTTCTCTATGGTGGTGTCTCTATCCTGTAAGATGAGTAGTTTGGAATGGTTTTATGATGTAGCGTGTGGAATTTATGCTAATTTGGATGTGCAAAATATGATTAGGTGCTGATATAGCAGGAGGTAGAGGCTTCTACCTCAAAGGGGATGGTGCAGGAGGTAGAGGCTTCTACCTCAAAGGTGATGGTGTCCGACTTAACCAAGCATTGATCAACTTTGGCCTAGAATTCTTGGAGAAGAGGGGGTACACAGCCTTGCAAACACCCTTTTTTATGAGAAAAGATGTCATGGCAAAGTGTGCCCAATTAGCACAATTTGATGAAGAACTTTACAAGGTGAGTTCACTAACATCTCAAGTATATGAAAAAAAGTAGGAAAGGAACCTTTTGTTGTTTTTTTTCTTTTTTGGAACCTTATTATTGAGCAACTGTCGTGATTCCTTGGTGGGAACATCAAACTTGAAACATTATCTTCGCACTCAAATGATCATAGACGATGGAGGATAGCTCAAACCATTGAGAGATTGAGCTTTAGTTTATGTTTTAGTTTAATTTATATTAACTTCTAATTGAGGTTTATTAATTAGGCTTTATTTATTGGGTTTGATTTAATTATTGTTGGGTATTTTACTTAGTGGGCCATAAGCCCAATTGCTTATTCTAGTTAGAGTTTTAGTATTTATATCCTACTTTTCTAAATGTTATGGAGTTTTGATGAATTGAATAATAATTGCTAAGTTATATAGTTTCCAACCCCCATTCTTCTCTCTCTTTGCTTTTAATTCTTAGCTTTTTTCTCTAAAAGCTTTTTTCTTTTCTGCTTTAATTCTTTGGGTTCATTGTTCTGCATCATTCTTTCCTTATCACACCATGTTGTTGGCGTCCAGATTATGAGATACTTCACTCCACCTCTCAATCTCTTAACCTCTCTCTCATTACCCTAGGTTTTGGTTCTTTATAATTTCTGTTGGGATCATATAAGTACTTCTAATTGCATGAGTGTATTATGTAAACTTTTTCTTTCATGGGTATTGTTTGCAATTCTGTGCACATTCTTCTATTTGGATTGGGCCCCTCTTTAACAATAGTCATTTTTATGGTTGTGATGCATTTGCGATGCTATGCTAGTTGTTTGCTGCCTTGTGCATTAGGGTCTTGCTTAATTGAGAATGCCAAAATGAGTTTATAAGTGTACATGCTGTTAATGTTCTAAGCCTGCTGTTAATGTTCTAAGATTTGCTAAATTCTTATATGTTGTGCTATTAGCACTTAATTTTGTTAAATATCATTCATTTCTTAGTTATTATTTTTCTGCTGTGTAGGGCTTTTATTATTAATATTAACTTTATTTGTTGGGTGTGTGGGCATTGGTGACTTATCTTTTTTTATTTGGGTTGTTGAAGTAGTAACATGGTTCATGTGCTAAATGAAAATTTGCTTGCTTGTCACCTTCTACTTTCTTGCTCACGCCACCATCCTCCTCATATCATTATTTATTCTGATTCATCCAGAGTGTTTTTCAACTTACGATCATACAAGTCCTTTTATTTATGGATTTGTGGCTGCAGTAAAAGACAGTGGTAAATGACTATAGGTTCTAGATTGATGACATTTTTATCTAAGTTCAATAGGTTACTGGTGAGGGGGATGACAAATATCTAATCGCAACTTCTGAACAACCACTATGTGCGTATCATCTTGATGACTGGATCCATCCTTCACAGTTACCAATCAGGTTATAATAAATTTCTATGGCCTAGTTTTTTAACGGGCAAAATAACCATGGTTGTTCTCATCTCACTAATTTCTTGTTTTTCCAGATATGCTGGGTACTCATCTTGTTTCCGTAAAGAGGCTGGTGCACATGGTCGTGATACTCTAGGAATTTTTAGGGTGCATCAGTTTGAGAAAGTGGAGCAATTCTGCATTACCAGCCCAAATGGCAATGAGTCTTGGGAGATGCATGAGGAAATGATCAAGAACTCTGAGGAGTTTTACCAGGAGGTATGAGATTACTGCTTACTTATTTGGGAAAAAAATTAATGGCTTCCCATATAAGTGGCCATCTCCTAACCTGCTTGATATTCACGAGTGATTAGTAATGACTGCTCCCAAGAACAAAACAAACCCACCCTACCCATACTCTCCATCTTGCTCTCTCTGATGTGTGTGCACTCTACTCACTCGAAAGAAGTGTTCTAACAGTTGTCTCCATTTTGAAACAGCTAAACATCCCGTATCAAGTTGTTGCAATTGTTTCCGGTGCTTTGAATGATGCAGCTGCAAAGAAGTATGACCTGGAAGGCTGGTTTCCTGCTTCCAATACTTACAGAGAGCTGGTCTCCTGTTCGAACTGCACAGATTACCAGTCAAGAAGATTAGAAATTAGATATGGGCAGAAAAAGGTAACATTTCTGTACTTATTTGTCTATATATCAGTTTGCACAAGGATTTTTTGGATTCTTTTCCTTGTACCATGTTTATGTTAAAAAGGGCTACAGAAGCTAGTTAGAACTTGTGAAAGAAGTTTCTGAAAGATACTGATCTGGCTTTTAGCAACAAAAAAACCCCTCAAATTGTAGGAATTGCTGAGATATAGCTCTACACTGCATGGAAAAGTGCCCCGAACATAAAATTGGGAAAATAAATAAATAAATCCTAATCAAAGTTGAAAATGCCTCGACTTGTAAAACAATGATGTCGTTACTTCCGTAGAAGGTAGAATGAATCTCATGTTTAATAAACCCCGTTAAGTTTCTAGAACTGAATAGCATGGCAAATAAAACTGAAATCTCTCTCATGGTTGTATGGATGATCCAATTGTTGATGGCTTCTAAGATATTGGTTACTTTCGTGTTTGGTTGCAGAGCAATGAGCAGGTAAAACAATATTGTCACTTGTTGAATTCTACCCTTACAGCAACAGAGAGGACTATTTGCTGCATCCTGGAGAACTTTCAGAAGGAAGATGGAGTAGAGGTCCCAGAGCCCCTGAGAAAATATATGAGCGGCAAAGAATTCCTACCTTTCCAAAATAAGCCGTCCACTGAAGGCAAGGGGAAGAAACCAAAAGCCTAGTTTTCCTCTCATTCTAAACACTCTCTGGAGGCTTCACTTTGGGTATTAAAGTATGAGAATTTTGATTTGACTTCTAATGTTGATCCCGCAGCAGGATATTCCTGCAGCGCTAATATTGTTGTTGTGGTGTTAGCTTTCGATTCCTTGGCAATGAAATCGCACTTTTGCTTTCAACGTGTTGAGAAAATGGTAGTGGTGTTGGTTTATGCTTTTGCATGCTTACGAGCAATGCCTTGCCGGATTGGTGTGTTGGTGTTCTTACAAAACAAAAATTCTTTTAAATTAAAAATTGTATCGAATGATGTTTTTTTTTTAGACTTTTATTTTTATTTTTAATATATTAAAATTATAAAAAAATATTTTAAAAAGTATTTATATACCTTGAAATGCAAGTCGAAATAAAAAAATATTTTAAAAAGTATTTATAGACCTTGAAATGCAAGTCGGACTGTGCTAAAATGCAAGTCGGACTGTGTTATAAAACGGATCTTTAGTTTCTCAAATAATATCAATTTTTCGGTTGTCTTGTCAAGAGTTTCAGTTTAAGAGATTTAAATTTGGAAGGAGAAATGTATTTTTTAAATCGAAGTTTTCATTCATTCTGTACTTATATATTTTTTGTTTTGATGAAAAATATATATTCTTAATAATTATGTTCTTGATAAAAGTCCAAGATAATTAAAATAAATCATTGCAAGCCTAAGGAGTGGAAAATTTTATTTCTAGAGGCAAAACATCCATTTATTTATTTATTTTTGAATGAAAACATTATTATTTTTTTATTTATTTATTTATTTTTGAATGAAAACATTTTTTTTTTTATAAATAGCATATTTTTTAGGCAAAAACTTATCATATTCTAAAAACAAGTTTCAAACAAAAATAAAAAAATAATGTGGTCATCTTAAAAAAAGTCATAGATTAATTAATTCATGAAAATCGAATATAACAATAAAAGACTATTCAATTCTAAATATTCATGTGTATTTTTTTCTATAATTTATTGGATTTTAGGCTCCATATAGTTATAAAAAAAATATTACAAATATAACCATAAAAATTCTAATCTCATTTAAAAAGTATAAAATAATTGGATGATGATTATTATTAAATAAAATTATAATTCTTAATTTCAATAAATATTTATTTTAAATTTTAAAAAAGTTTTATGATACTAAGAGGACAGCTTAAGCACCTCACACCTTTCTTTTTATAATGAGGAAATGATGCGTCTTCCACTCAATTATCTTCTACAATAAATTTTTGGCTTATAAAAAACTCTTTGGCTTAAGTTTGTAAGGCTTCCATTCTTTTACTGCTATAAACTCGTCTTTTGCCACAAAACCTTCATATGATAAAGGTGATTATTCCAAGTAATAAATAAATAAATAAATCTAAACAAGTGAAATTCAAGGATAAACAAAGAGATAAAAACATAAAAAATAAATTATTTTACCTTTGATTCGTGATACCCACCACTTTGATCTCCCTTTACATCTTGTACCATATCTACAAAAGCTCTTAAAAACCATATCCTCGTCTTATTCTATGACATGAAAAAAAAATAAGAAAGAAAAGAAAAGATAAATTAAAAGATAGAGTTGCAAAAAAGGTTGGAAAACCATGGATTCCTTCCCTCCATTCCTTGCACATAGCCTTGCAAAAGGGGTCAAGAGATCTTGGATCCCTCCCTCTGCAATATTTTTTTTTACTGTTCATAGGGTTTCTGACCCCTTTTTCCAAGTCTTTCACTTCTTGTACATCTAGAATCATAGATCCCCCCCTCTCCTTATTTCCTAACCCATCTTCTTCCTTGTTCACCATTTTTCTAGTCTTTTTTTTCTCATCCCCTCTTATTTTTCCTGTAAATAAAATGAAAGAAAGAAAAAGAAAGAAGAATATGGAAAAACCAAAAACAACTCTTTAATCTCAAAAGCCTAAAAAGTAAAGACGTAATGTAACTATTAATTAAAATCTAAAATCTACAATGAGATGAGTCTATATATATATATAGAGTAATTTCACCACACCATTTAATTTTTTTTTGGTTAATTTCTCCATAAACCTTCATCATCAATCTTGAGCAACTAGCTTCTACTTGGGAAATTTGAATCTTGATTTTATAACTTCCTCAATTCAATATTCTATAACTGGTGACTTGTGCAACACCTTTACAATTAAATTTGAAGAGAGAACCTAATTCCTGAAGTCTTGCGTTTCTTGGATTCCCATTGGTTTCCCGTTGCAAAATTAATCTTGAACCTATTCCTTCGAGAAGATAATAAGAGATAGATAAGGTTGACTAGATGATTGATTTCAGAGGTAAGCATTAGGTAAATTAATCTATCTTTTTGGCTCCAATATTTCTTCTTCTTCTTCTTCTTTTGAGATTAGAAGAAATGTTCTGTGGATGGGGAAACAAATCAAGTAATGAGCTAATGATGCCATAATATTCTTCCGGGACACTTCTAGTTTCTGAAACATGAGCATGATATTTGTCAGAATATTTATTACATGAAACAAACCAGAGTACACACATAACATTAGGCTTTATTAAATCCAAGACAGACTCGTACTATAGGACAAATATAGCTACTACCAAGTCGTGGATGGAACTCAACTGGCAGTAAGGTTCTTCCCCAGAAGATCTCGTGTTCGAGCTTCTTCTTTTTTTATTTGTAAGGAGAAAAACTACTACTAACTCCATCTCTTGTTAAGCCTGACCATCAAGCCATGATCCAAGTGAAGCATGAAATTATTCTTGGGTGCTCCAACGCGGTCCTCTACAACCTGAACATGGTAATTGTAAATGATTGTCGCTGCGAAAGTCTTCAACAACGTGAGACCTAAGTCCTTCCCAGGACAAATCCGAGGCCCTGCACCGAATGCGGAGAATTTATGTGGCGGCTCATGTCTAATTCTTCCGTCCTCCATGATCCATCTCTCCGGTTTGAAATCAAGGCAATCCTGTCCCCAAATCGTGCGCATCCTTCCCATTGCATACGTAGAGATAACGACCATCGTATTCCGACTGATATGATGTCCGCTTGGAAGAGTGTCCGGTTCAACGGTAGTTTTGGACACCATGGAAGCTGGTGGGAACAACCTCAATGTCTCCAAAAAAGCTGCTTGTAGGTAGACCATTTTACTCACCTCTTCTTCGCTGAAAAATGTGGAGCTTTTCCGCCCTTCTGTCACTGGCCTGATTTTCTCCAACTCTTGTCGAATTTTGGTTTCAACCTTCGGATTCTTCGTAAAAATCCAAAAGAACCGGGAGAGAGATGAACTTGTAGTGTCTTCAACTGCAAATATTAAACTCATAGTGCCATCCGTGGTAGCTTTATGATCGGCTTGTTCAATTATCTCATTTCCAGTTGTATAGCCTTTCAGTAAACTAAAATCTTCCTCATCATTCCTGATTTCTCCTTTGCTCATTTCTTCTTGCTTCATTGACATGTAATCGTCGATAATCTTATCAATGGCTTTCCTAGCTTCGCTTAGCCTCTTCTCTTTCCCCACTCCGAACCACCTTTGCAGCTTCCAAATGCTTTCTGGCACCAGATATCGGGCAGTGATTGCATCACAAGCGTCATCTACGGCCTTCAAAAATTTATCTTCTGAGAATGCCAGGCCAATGAACTTGGGTTTGTAGCCTGTAGAAATGCAGCAAGCAAAATAATATATATACCTCCTAAGTAAACCTTCCAAGTCCACAACTATTTGTTGATCAGATACGTGATCAAGAACCGGGCTTAGCTCTATCTCTATACAATCTCGAACAATCTTCCCAGCGAATTGCTGGAACGATCGGTGACTGATATATGAGCGGATTACCTTCCTGTGGAGATTCCATTCCTCAAAGTCGAAAGTGAAGACTGAATCACCAAAAAATTCAAATTGTTTCTTCCATTCAGGCCCTTTTGGATAATTTGAAAAGTTGGTGCTCATTATGTGGCGAACATTTGCGGGATCACTCGTGAGTAACACATCATTGCCACCGAACCAGGAACGTTTCACTAAAATCGTGCCATTATTTTCTTCAAGCATTTCGGCTTGGTTTTCATGCATGCGATAGAAGTTGACAAGAAAACGTACGAGAATCCACGGGCTGCTATTCTTCTTGATAAAAGGCAAGAAAAAAATGGAGAAAATAGTTGCTACGAACATAAGGGTAAGAATGGCCATTGTTGTGTTATGGAACTCAGTGCAGAAAGATGGCATCTTCGGATGTCATTTTATACTAGCGACTTTGCGAGTGAGTAATTATTAATGCGTGGAAAGGATATTTTGCTGGGCGATGTATACATCAACGGTACGATTTTGAAGTATAGCTGTGAGACTTGTAATTATAATAATTTAATTACCCGGTTACAATTTTGGTTCATTGGGTTGCGAATATTTAACCCAACAAATCAACAAATTGATAAATCACTTTAATAAATTTAATTTAATTTCTATTCCTTAAATTCAGTTTGGATAGTTCATTGTCTTAAACAATACGATAAAGAACCCAACATATTCCTTAAATTTAATTAAATTTCTATTCCACATGATGTTAAATATTATTGTTTTTGAAATCTTTGTGCAAGATGGAGTAAAATTTGAAAAGAATTTCAAATTTTATTTAAAAAATCAATAACTATAAAGGTGAGATTTATATTTGATAAAGTAGACACACTCTATATTATAACATCTAAACTAGATTACTCTTGAAGGATATATAATAATTATTTTGAGAAATTATTCATTGAATGATTAAGTTAAATCATATATGATTTTATTAATATTTAAAGGATATAACACATTGTTAGCATTTGATATTTAAATATAAATCAGTCAATTGTTGAGTTGATAATAAATTATATTATTTAATTTATTTAATCTTATTTTGATTATGATTATGATTGTCACACGTATGCGGTGTCGCGGCGTTCATCCACTCTCCAAGAAAAGACAGAAATGGTGTATTTCCGGTAAAATATGAAGAGATAAAGAATTCTTGTGTCTCGTATCAATGAAAAATTTGAATGGGAGTTGTCACCTAGTATTCTGGTCACTAGAAATCCTAACTGATCTCAGAAATTGGGTACGGTGACTGGTTGCGTAAATAGAAGGTATTAGCATCCTAAATACACCCTACCTAAGGTAGGCTGCATTGTTTTGTCTAATAAAATCAAAAGTCTTGTTGTGTAGTTTTTTATTGTTAGTCTATCTAAAGTTCAAGACAAACCCTCTTCACTAAGAAGATTTTTATCTTAATGTGGTAAAACCTAACAGTTCTAGTGTTTAAAAAAATTAAATATCCAGAATACGCATTATATATAATGTCATATTTCGGATACTAAGAGACAAATAAAAATAATTTTTTTTTATTTTTAAAATTTTGGTCAATATTCTATTGACTTTGATAAATTGGTTATTAAAGCTAAAATATATGCTAAAATATTGTTTTTTTTAGTATATAAAAAACACAATATAATTTTTTTAGCTTTGAGACACTTGGCCGTATACACAAAAATATTTTTCTTTTTTTTAATTTTTCTTGTATTTTTGGAAGTTTTGATAATAACCGACTATTTTAATACCGGAGTTGTATTTTTATAATGTATTTATTTGAAATGGGCCAGCATAGCCTAATATAAAAAATGATGGGCCAGCATCGGCCCAACATATAACAAAATGGGCCAATTCTGGCCTAACATGAAACGGGCAGGCGCTAGCCCAATATAAAATAAAATGGGCCGGTGTATGCATCAATTGGCCAGCACATGCCCAAAAATGGTAATTGGCTGGTTACTGTGCACAACACAGTAACTGACCAATTATTTTCATCTTGCTATAGAATATGAATTGCTCACGTTCTGCATGCAAATGGATGAAAATAGAAAAACAGAGCAAGGAAGGAGAGAAGAGTACCTGGAGTGAAGGGCGGTGGTTGCTGTTGTTTGTGGTAGCTGGAGATGGCAGAGATAGTGCCGACGATGATGATTTTCATCGGTTCTGCCTCTGTTTTCCCTATCTCTCTCTGTTTTTTATTTTTTTCCTTATGTTCTTCTTCTTTCTTTTTTAGTTTTTTTTCTCTTTTGTTCTGTCCCTCTCTCTCCTCTTCTTCATCTCGGTCTCAATCTCTTTCTCCTCTATTTCTCTCGGGTCCCTTCTTTTTTCCCTTTATTTTTATAGGCAAAAACAGGGGGGACATGATTGGGGAGGCCACCGTGCTGCCGCACCTCCACCGTCCGTCTAACACGTGGAAAGTGGTGTTCGAGTCTTTTTGAAGGTGTCGGCTGGAAGGATTGAGGGCGATAACAGAGGAAGGAAGAAGATCACCTTCTTCCCCTATTTCACAAGTCCAGGGGAAGAAGATGAATGATACTGTTTTGAGTTTTTTCCTTTTTTAAAAAAAAAACAATGCATGAAACAGCACCATTTTGGTCAAAACGTGCAATTTTATTTAAATGAAAAGCCAACAAAACGTGTCAACTTTCACATTGGTTCTCAATTTGTATTTTTTCTCAATCAAATCCTAAATTGCAATATTAATTTAAAATCAATGCAATTGCATCCCTGCCAAAAATCCAACAGTAGCCCTAAAATTGACCACCTTTTTTACTTTGGACATTGGTCTTGAATTAGTGCAGTTTGACCCTCAATTAAGTAATAAACTTTTAATTTTTTCAATTGGGCTCCTGATCCGACTTTAATTTCAGCCCCTCTACTTACGCGCCTTTTTCCATTTTAGTCCTTGGTTTTGAATTTCTTCAATTAAGTCCTTAATTGACCATCAAACTTTAATATTTATGCAATAAAGGCCCTGATTTGTTCACTTTTAATACTTCACCTGTTAAATGGTTAATCTAGATTTGTGTTGTATAACACTTGGTACAACAAATACTTGATACTTTGAGAACCCAACCGTATAGTATAATCGACTATTGTGTTATAAAAGGAACTTGATTTATTGTTAACATAAGTTATAATTATGAATACCTGACAACATTTACAAGTATTAGCATTATTTGAATAAGATAATTAATGTAATCATGTTAACAATTTATAATTTGATTAAAACTTTCTTTGTCTATGGTTTCCAATTGAGTAATAAAAAGTGTTTATATTATATTTGTTTGAAATACCATTAGTGGATCCTCTACCCTTGACATGTATTTTTATCATTGTTTAATCCTCACATTAATCTTATAATCTCAAAGTCATTTTTAACTTCTTATTGTTGTTGTTTATAATTTATATAGTTAACCTCCATGTGGATCAATCTCAGTCTTATCGGGTTATTTATTATTTTGACATTCTTACACTTGATAAAAGATATCAATCTTTTAGTTGTATCAATATAGTTAACTTTTAAATTATATTTTTATGATGAGAGATAGAGTTGACTTTTCATATTAAATTATGTTTAGTATAAGGTTAAAAATTTAGATGGTAAGTGTTAAGATAGTAACATCATATTAATTAAACCTAATATTGGATCCCACCAATATTCATTATTTATTTTTAAAATTTATATTTAATTTAAAATATTTCAAAAAACTATTGAACCCACCATTATACATGAGTTATTATATATAATCCAAACATTCTAAACACTTCATCCTTTAATATTGTTGTTTTAATTTATATATATATATATATATATATATTCTAACGTTAGCAATTATTATTATTATTATTATTATTTCTCTAGATTGGCAAGGATTAAATAAATATTCATTTTTATATTCAACATAATAAAATTCTTGTTTACATTGATTAATTAGTCCCCATACTATTAAAATTAATTAAATAATCCTTGGACCAACATTGATATCCAACCTCCATTGATTACATTAGTTTTTTCCCCAATTGATAGTCTTTTTTTTTCATCTTAAATGTTTCTCTTTTCTTTATTTTCAAAAAAAATTAAAATAACTTGAGAAAATAAAATTAACAAATTAATGGACTAAGTTATAAACATATTAAATATTAGATCTTTACGTAATGTAATGTTTGTGACTATGATAAATATTAGTTTTTAAACTATTTTTTATTTCAAAATATATTAAAATAATATTTTTGATGTTATTATGTCAAAAATTAAAAAAATATAAAATTATTAATTTAAAACTAAAAAAATTTAAGAGAATGATTATACAAATATAGTCACCAGTAATTCAAAAAAAAAACTATTGTAAATGGCTGCTTATTTTTATGTTTTATTTTTTTTTCAAATTAATATTTTAATATATTGAAATGAAAAATAATTTTTTAAAAATAAAAAATATTATTTTAATATATTTTTAAACAAAATATATTATAAAATATAAAACATAGTCATGTCTTGTGCCCGCAAAGAAGAGCCTAACTAGAAGTAACTACGTTTCCATTTATTGCACATGGGCAGTGGTGTGCCCACAAAGAAGAGCCTCGAATAAAGATGAAGCCGAAGCGTTGAAAACCGAACAATAAATTTCTATTTAATGAGCACACATTAACGATAGCTTTTTTTCTTGCTAGGCTTTCACTTTCTATTCTGCGATCATTATACTGTATTATTACCAACACTGGAAGGTACTGTAATAATTAATAGTATTTCCCGTACCTCCCCACGAGCTCTGAGTACTCGGGATATATACTCTCTTTTTTTAATTAATATTTTTTATTTTTTATTTGTTTTTTAGTTGTTTTATCTTAATAATGCAAATCACGAGTTTGATTAATTAATCTAATTGAAATTTTTTTCCTTTCTTATTTAACTTTTTATTTTTAATTATATTATTTAATATTGAATTAAATGAGAATTAGGCTTAAGAATAATATTTAACGAGTTGACTCAGATTATTTTTTTATGTTATTTTTATGTTTATTTTTTTAATTTTATTATTTAATATTAGATTGATTGAGAATCGAATTTCATAATTTGTTTTAATTTTTCTCAATGAGTATATCTTGGTCTAATGATCAGGATTGCAGGTTTTGGTATTTTAACCTCATGAATTGGGTTGTGAATTTAACAAGTTAATTCAGATGACTCAATTTGTTCTTTTATTTTTTAATCGATTTTTTTCAATTTTATTATTTAATATGATATTTGATTGAAAATTAAATTTCATGATTTATTTTGATTTAATCTTATGAGGTTATTCCGACCTCATGATCTGAGAATAATATTTAACGGGTTAACCTATATTAACTTGACTTATTTTTGGGTCATTTTTTTAATTAATATTTTTACAAATTTCATCATTTAACATTCAGTCCGGCTTGATCAATTGAATATTAAATTTTATAATTTATTTTGATTTGCTTTTTATGATGTTATTCTAGTTTCATGATTAAAGTTGTGGCTTTGACAAGATAATCCAAGTTAAATTATGTCATTTTTTTATTTTCTTTCAATAAGGTTATTTTGGTTTCATGACTTAGGTTATGAGTTTGATAGACTGATTTGGGTTGTTTTTCATCTTCTTTTTTTAATTTATTTATCATTTTAGTTTTATTCTTCAATATTTGACTGATTGATAATGAGACTTTATAAATTTTTTTAAAAAAATTCTATTAGGTTATCTCAATCTTATAACTCAAGTCGCAAATTTAACATATTAAATCAGATTTCTTTTTTAACTGACCCTAATGGAATTTGTATAAATAAACATATAATGAAAAAAAAAAGAATTAAACTAGTTTTGAGGAATAAAATTATAAAGTTAAAAATCTAGATGAAAAATGTTAAGATAGTAAGATTATATTATGTGTTTGGGAGTAAAGTTGTATTTTCTTCTAGGTGCTTTTTAATAGTTTTTTTAGTAAATATCAAATTGATATTTTTTTTAATGTTTTTCAATAGTTTTAATGTACTGATGTAAAAATTAAAAAAATCTTAAAAAAATATTTTGATAGATTTAAAATAAAAAATATTTTTGAAAAATACCCTATATTATAATATCAAACATAAAATGTAAAATAACCTTTGAGTGGTGAAGTACTAAGAATGTTTGATATGACTTGAAAAAAAAAATGACGCGTCATGTAATAAGTTACATCAAATTTAGTTAATGTATGTATAAAATATTATAAATTTATATTATGGATCCAAAATTAAAAGTTGATAAAAAATATAAATAAATTTTAAAATAAAAATAAACAGGGAGAGAAAATGTATAAAGTTTAATATATATTGTTTTCCTTTAAAATCATCTACCTTCCATTTTCGAAGGTGAGTAACCTTATTTTTTAGGTTAAATGTTAACTTTTTAAAAGTTCCTCCCTTTTTCAACGGTTAAATTGTGTTTGATTTAGGATTAAATAAGTTTAATATTAATTATTTGACTTTTAACCTTCTTTGAAAAACTTGATTTCATCAATTTTAGTTTTTAAAGTCATATTTTTTGGTTTAGTTTTTAATTTTAAATTTCTTCAATCAAATCCTTAATTGTTTATCAGATTTTAATATTTATGTAATTAAATCTTTGATTTGAACAAATTATTTTATTAAAATTATAATTTAATTCACAAACTTCAATTTCTTTTAATTATAGCTCAAATTAAGCTCAATTATTATTTTTTTGCAACTAAATTCTTAATAAATCTAATTAAACCTTGAAATATTTCAATTGAGTCCTTAAACATTCAATTTTAAATTTTATTTCTCAAATTTTATTTTTCAATTCAAGGAGCCTTCACTAGTCTATATTACACTGCTAATTTTTCTGACCTTGTATATTTTGATCCTTTTCAATTAGTACTTGACAATTTTCTGGGCATTCTTTATGTTTTCTCTACTTATATATATTTTTATTATTTTTTTAACATTTTGAACTTTTTTGTATTTCCTTTTTCTTATTTTTTGGTTTTTTTCTTTTCTGATTTTTTATATATTTATGTAGGGCCCCAAATTAGGTAACAACAATTTATATGAAACCTATATAAAATATTAATGACAACATGTACTAATTAATTATGAGAATTAAACAAATTATTGATATCCAACTAATTAGCTATTATTAGTTTAACTCAAATTTATTCAATCTATTTTAATAGTATCCTTGAATCTTTATCAATTTATAAAAATTTAAATTTCTTCATATTTACTGAAATTTTTAACTTAACAATAAAATTAACAAAATATGAAATGTACTCATTAAATAAGTCATTATTTATTTCATTACAAAACATCTAAATCACAAAATCAAACTCAATTTCATTAAATTAAAAATAAATATAATTTTTTAAAATCATGAATAAGCCATAACATGTACAAATCATACACTCATACAAGAATTTTCTACGAGAAAAGATATAAAATAAGTAAGCACATAAACAAACCTCAGATACCACATCAAAATGCCATAAAAATTAACATTAAAAAAATGAGTTACAACAAAAAAAAATAAATAGTTTTGTTTACTTTATGTGGGTTTTCAAAAAAATTAATAAAGAATACGGATACTAATAAAATGAATGTTGCAATGACTGTATTTGTGATTATGTGAGCTTAATTTGTGATAAAATAAAGAGGAGGGGTTATTGTTTACTTTTTTGACAAAAAAATAAAAGAAGAAGAAGAAGCAATAGAGTAGGGAAAATGAGAGGTCGATTGCTAGGTTATAACTTAAAAACTATCAACACATTCACTGATGGATCTTAACAGTGAGTTCATTTCATCGGTAATATCATTTATAATAATGACGTGTAATTTTTTTCATTCCCTCATTTTTAATTGTAATTCCCTTAGTATATACCAACAAAAAACTTTCATTAGTAGATACCAACGAACATAACAGGGAAATATTTTTTTGATAAATGTTATTGTAATTTATCGACGATAAAATTCTATCAATATTTTTATTTGTATTTATTAATTTTTTATTATATCTTCCAAATTCTGCAATTAAATTATCCAAATTAAGTATTCATGAGCTCTTTATGATGAGAGCTTTCATTTGATGGTGATCTTGTTTGGCAATTTGGTTTGGATTTTGTCCGGTTGATTTTAATTTTCTCTCTCTTATACCTTTCTCTATCTTGTTTATATTTCTCATATATTTTATGATTTTTATTTTAAAGTTATAAAATCTACAAGTGGGAATTAAATTAATTAAAACAAATGATTCAAATCTAAACATAACAATAAAAATTGAAATTATGAAATAATTAAAAGGGAATTCATGAATTATTTTTTTTGCTCAGTTCTGTCGTTGTTCAAGTAGACTAATTAATGAAATTTAACAAATAATTTCTTGCTCAATATTGGGAAAAATCAGAATTTAAATAATGTTTTAGTCTAGAAAAATTAGGAATTGTGCATTTAACCTACAAAGATGTGATTATGTATTTAAGTAGGTAGATTTTAAAGTAAAAACACCTTGATAATCTTTTAAAGGATAAACTAAAGAAGTTAAGAATACAAATCCTTTTAGAATACTATTTATTAAGTAAACAGTGATTCAATTAAAAACAACTCAATAAATATAATTCTTACCACCACCGAATTTGGCTACCAAACTATCAAAATTATCGCCGAATTTGATGTCAAACCATTATTATCATAGATTCCTCTCCCGTATAGTTTTTTCTTTCCAACTTTGCCAGCACATTGCATTGTTTTTACTCTTTCATACTGCTCAATCGCCAATTAAAAAATATTTATTTTAAGTATAAGTAACCATTATAGTCTTCTATTTCTACTCCAACATGTATTTGGTATTGTGCTAATTTTTATAGCTATAATTTAAAAAAAATATTTTGTAAAAAGTATTTTTGATTGAGGTTAATTTGATATTTATATATATTTATTAAAATTATAATTAAAATTGAGATTGAACAGAAAGTAATTTGATGTTAAAAATATTTTTTAAATTGAGGTTATAAAATAATTAATATATATATATATTAATGCTTTTAAATTTAAATATTATAAATTTAACTATTTCTATTAATTATAAAATAAATAATATTTTATATAAAATATTTTTTATTATTTCATTAAACTATCTACAATTTCATTATATACAAAATCCATCTTATAAGAACTACAGTTTTTATGATTTTTTGAGTATGTAATAAAATTAGATAAAATATTATCAGGAATAAAATTGAGATTAAAGTGCGAGTGAATTTAATTCACTCTTCACTAGTTTTTCAGAAAAAAAATATTATTCACATGATAGTGCAAGTGAATTTAATTCACTTTAAACTAATTTTTTTTTAAAAAATTATTGTTCATGTTACGTGAACAATACAAATGAATTTATAATTCACTGTACTGGTTTTTCAAAAAACAAATACCATTCATTTAAAAAAATGAACAATGCAGAGTAGAAGAAGAAAAGCAGCCGAGAGCTGCTTTGATTTACCTGCATTTAAAACGAGTAGAAGAAGAAAAGCAGCCGAGAGCTACTTTGATTTACCTGCATTTAAAACGCTAAATGCACTAGATTCTAACAGGAATAAATTATGTTTTTAACTTAGCTAAATAATTATTTAGCTATAGTTGCTTCAAACACAAAAATAATCACTCAAATAAACAAACTCTTAACATTATAAAAAATAACTACCATCACTATCAACAATGTTGCCCCAGCTACAATATCCTTCCTGCCTTGTTACAAAGGTAACTATCATGGAACCATTGCAATTTCACAGCCACTGCTATAACATTAGTAAACTTGCAACACGATTTTCTTTTTTAGATTAAAATTAAAAAAACAGAGTATTGAAACAAAAATTACAGATAAAAGGATTAATTATATAATTAGAAAAGACCACAAATATCGTACTATGTTTTTATAGTGAGATCATCACTCACTTCTAACCTACGAGAATTTCTTTATATAACTTCATTTTGTGTTCACTTTTCTATCTTAACTTATGAGTTTGTTATTAGAAAATCTCTAATTAATCTTAAATGAAGTGATTTGAAGACTTAAAAAAAAAGAAGTCAACCCCTCACTTAATTTGACATGGGCAATTGGAGCTTATTTGGGAAGGAAGAAAATTAGACCTTCAAGCCCATTAACGAGTTAAAGTCCACAACCTAAAGTAAGTTGAATTTGGACCTTAGGTGCTAATTGGCCTGTCGAACTATATAAATAAATTATAATAACTTTATAAAAATAATAATAAAGAAATGGGTTTTGGGCTAATCTTTTTTTTTGGGTAAGTGGTTTTGGGCTAATCAACTTAAACACCATCAAAAGATCCAAAACTCGAACTCAAATTTCAGTAAAGATATGCAAGAAGGAAAAATTAGTATCTCTAATAAAAATAAAATAAAATAAATAAAAAATAAAGACAAAAGAGAATAATAATAAAGAAATTAAGATTGATCTCTCCATCGTCCTATTAATTTTGTTAGCTTATTTTAATTTTAGAGCACAAGTAAAAAAAGAAGAAGCTAACATATTGCTAGTTTTACAGTTTACTAAACAATTTCTTTGGGCATTTAGTTAATGTCCCGAGATTAAAAAAAATTATACAGAAAAAAATTAAAATATACTTGGTTGAAGAAATGTAAACATAAAATTAATATCTACAAGATAATTTTAAAATAATTTTATATATTTTTAATACAAGAAGTATATGAAAACATGTTTTTTTATCCTCAATATCTTCATTTGTTTTATTTTGAAACAATAAACAAACTATGCCTAATAAATTAAAATTAAAAATTAAAAATACATAATAACCCTATACATCACATTCGCCAAAGATCACATATCATGTGCACAACGATCATAAAATTTAATTTGAAACCTTTTAATATGTCAAGCAAAATTAAGGATCTCAAATGAAGCCTTTTCAATTTAGTCCAATCTAAACAAGTTAAAGCTTAGTTAATCATCCGATATTTGCATGAATCCATCAAGAACACTAAAATATCAAAAGTTTACAAATTATCATGCAGCACATTGAATGTAAGGTGAGGATTAAACTAAAAAAAAAGTTCAGTAGTATATCTGCTGGAATTGAAAGATCAAGGACTGAATAGCTACAAAAAGATAGATTAAATACTATTTTCATAAAAAAGAGCTAAATAGGAACTATAGTAGGGTGCATGAGATGCGTTTGAAAGTGCTTTTGACGAGCCTGTATGGCTATGCATTAGCGTCTGCTTTTCTATTTAACCATAATTTTATCTGATTTGGTTACAAAATGAAACATAATTTTTATTCTTGGACCCTACCAATAAATGAGTTTTGAACTCAGTTTTTAAGAAGCTACTTCCATATGCTTTTGCTACGCTTCTCCTTTGCTTTTCATTGAGTTGCATTTTATTATCGTTAAATTTGCTATCCACGAGACCAAAATAACCTCACCTTGAACTAATAAAAAAAATCAATGCTGGGCAGTTTTTGCATAAATTAAAAATTTGATGAGACCCAAGTTTTTGTATATGTAAATTATAAAAATATGCATATGTTTTAATTCTCACTGATTATTCACATAATTTAATCCTCATTTCGATTTTGTTCAAAGCAATTTTTTTAATTGATTATGTTCACAACCCCATAGAAACTAGAAACCTTTGTATGTAGATTATGTTCATTATGGCATTACAATAATTTTAAAGGAATAATAAAATCAATGTTGTAATTCATATGGTTGCTTTTACAATGTATTAATAATAAAATATACATTAATGTAATTATAAAAATAAAAAATTAATACATGTCCTTTTAGATCATTTTATTACCAAAATCAATTTTAAAAATTGTTTTAACCAAATACTTTCAACATACTTTTTATTGAATTATAATTTTAATCAAACAGGTATTTTAATTAAAATATTTTTTTTAAAAATTACAATTACAATTACAATTACAATGCAAAATACTAAAAACACTCAAAAACTACTTATGGCACGTTATGAGAATGTGATGGTTAGATTGACTCTAGTCTAGCAGCACTTGAATCATATGGGAAGGATAATTTTATTGAATTATAATTTTAATCAAACATGTATTTTAATTAAAATATTTTTTTTTTAAATTACAATTACAATTACAATTACAATGCAAAATACTAAAAACACTCAAAAACTACTTATGGCACGTTATGAGAATGTGATGGTTAGATTGACTCTAGTCTAGCAGCACTTTTTTTTTTTAGATTAATGTGGGTGTCCGGGCCAGCTTGCGCGTACCACGACTAATCCCACGGGCCCTGAAGTTAACGACCATGTAAGCCTCCAGTGGCCATCATATGAGCAACCAAGGACTCGAACTTGAGACTACAGAGAGAACAAACCTCTTGATCCCAAGTCCTTACCACTTGACCACCACCTAGATGGTTAGTCTAGCAGCACTTTAATCATATGGGAAGGATAATCTCGGCTGGCTAGAGTGCGTGGCTAGGATTGGAGGTAGTGAAGGGCGGTGCCGTTAATAGAGGCACAAAATACACATATCTACCTTTAAAAAAATATAGTACATGCACGATTAGAAAGGCACAAGTAATACACATGACTCTCGAAAAACACAGTGCCTGCACAACATGCACAATTTTTTAAAACAATTTAATTTTGAAACTTCCTTCTTATTGGAGTAAGTCATTAGTAACTAAAAAGAAAAATACTATTTACCTAAAGAAATCATCAAGATGTTATTTTTACTTTAAATTTTACCTGACTAAATACATTATTATCACATTTAGGTGGCGCAAAAGCATAATTACTAGATTTTTTTTTCATTCATCTTTTAAAAAAAAAAGTTTGAAGAGGAGATACTGAATTTCTTTTAGGGTAAGTTTGTTCTTGGAAAATGTTTCAGAGAAAAATATTTATTTTCTTGAAATTAATTTATTTTTCATCGTTTGGATGCATGCAGGAAGAAGAATATTTTGTAAAAAATGATTTATTTTCCGCCAATAATTGTAGAATAATGGTGATAAAATGAAATACATATATATTATAATTTTGTATGTGCGTGTTTGTGTTTGTTTGTTCTGGTTAATTATTTTGTTTGAAAGGTGTGATTATTTTTTTGATGTATTTAAAAGGTGTGATTATAAATGTTTCTTAATTTCGTTGTTGTCGTAGTTCTTCTATGTAAAGCTTGTGTTATGATGATGTGTTAGGTTTTATTTATTATTTTAGCTGGATTTGTTTAGTTTTTAGAAGTGTTTTAGAAAATATAGGTTTTTATTTAAATGATTTGTTATGTTTTCATTGAAATTAATAGAAAAAAATATAATTCCTTTAATATCAATACTGAAAATTACCTTTTCAATTTATATTTAATTATTTTTTTATTTTTATTATTGATAGATTTATTTTTCTAATGTTTTTAGTTTATTTGCTAACAACAATTAATATTATTGCAATATTTTGAGAAAAATATACTAATGGAATATTTCACTACCGAGGGAAAAAATTTGGATTTTTATTAGATTTTTACTTCCAATTCTCATAAAAAAATTCGTTGTAAACTAATTACTGAAAAATATTCATTGGATAAAAAAGAATACAGCAACAACCAATCAAAACACCCTCCCTCTCCATCACCACCCTTAATATCTCCAATATGACTACTTTTTATCATTTTATCACCATCATAAAAAATAAGTTATTTTTTTTACAAAATATTATTCTTACTACATCCAAATAATGAAAAATAAATTAATTTCAAGAAAATAAATATTTTTCTATAAAACACTTTGCAAGAACAAATGTACCATAAAAGAAATTCAACATCGCCTCTTATTCAAACTTTTTTCTTAAAGATGAAGGCAAAAAAATCTAGTAATTATGCTTTTGTGCCACCTAAATATTGTTATGTATATATTTAGGCAGGTAAAATCTAAAATAAGAATAACACTCAGATAATTTTTTTATGTTCTTCTAGATCATATTAGGTAAATAGCATTTTTTTTTTTAGTTACTAATGACTTACTCCAATAAGAAGGAAATTTTGAAATTTTGATTCAAGTTTTCATGAGATATTTTGTCTTTAAAAAATTTCAAAAACATCATTTTTTTTAGTTTTTCCTTCATTTTCTTTAGATGAATTATTAATTATTAAATCTGTGAATACATTCTTAGAAAAAATTTATAAAAAGTGTTTCACTAATCAAAATGAGAATATAAATATCATGTAACTATATAAGCTGCTTTAAAAGGAAGAAAAATGGAAAATAATTATTGTAAATCATAAAATAATTTTACAGCTTCATTCTTGAAGGAAACATAATAACTATATAAGCTGCTTTAAAAGGAATAAAAATGGAAAATAATGATTGTAAATCATAAAATAATTTTACAGCTTCATTCTTGAAGGAAACATAATCATATAAATCGTTTAATTTGTCCACTATTTTGCACTATTCTATACATATGGACTATATTAAGTAAACTTAGAGTTTATAGTTTAGAATGAAAAATACTATAAAATAACTTAATAGTCAAAAAATATATTGAATAAATTAGTCAATGGACTGATAAGAATGACTTAAAAATTTACTTGTTTGTGAAACCATAGTTTATATGCAGGAGCTGAATAACGTAAAGTTATCTTTCAAGGACTTAAATGAATATAATTAATAAAATCATTTAATTTTTTTTATAAGACATAGGTGAGAAAAAAAAAGCAAACAACCAAACAAATTGATAAAAAAAAATAAAAAAAAAGCAAACAACCAAACAAATTGAGAGAAAAAAAATTCAAATTAATAAAAAAGAATTAAGAAAATTGTTTAAAAACCAAAAGTTTTTTGATTCAGTTTAGTTTCCTTGTAGATTTTATCATTAATTCATTATTTCATGAGTATGGTACTATGGTCCTTTCCAAATAAAATATGATACTACGAAGAATTAAAAAAATATGCATGAAATATACAACATGCTTGTTTAGAAAAAAATAAAACTTAAAAATAAAAAAACTCATTCCATTTGTTTCAAATAATCAAGAAGTATGTAAATTATAAGTATAAACTATTTAAAAAGAAATATAACAATGATAATATTGCCTCAATGCATGATAAATTTAATGTTTTTGTATATTTCAAATCAAATTTAATTGATGTTTCTTATAATACTTGTTATATATATATATAAAACTTCATCCCTCCACATGTTAATTTAAAATAATAGTGTTTTAACATTTCTTAAAAAAAAAGATTGAAACAAATTTTATTTAATTTTTTTTTTTAAAAAACCAAACTAAATCTTATCATATTTATCAGGCCGGAAGTTAACATTTTAAACTAATCAAGTTTAAACAATAATTTTGTAATTTATTTTTACTATAAATAATTGAGATTTTTTTATTAAATTATTAGTTATAATAGCCCAAAGCAAATTATTACAATTCCTTTTCTTTTTTTGTTTTATAAAGACTGAGCTAAAATGAAAATTGTTTTATTACCTCAAACACTGTTTATGTTTTTAGTGTGATATCATTAATTAGAAACATGTTATTTATCATTTTATTTAAAAAAATTGATAAAAATAAGCTTATTCGTCACACCATATTTATTATTAAAGAATAATATAAATCATATTATAGGATCTCACCTAACAATTTAAGTTATTGGGTTAAAATAGTTCTTTGACATGATATTAGAGTTTTGATGATTTAATGGTCACGAGTTCGAATTTTACTATTTCTATTTATTTGATAAAAATTAAATATAAAATATATTAGATAATAATATAAATCATATCCTAGAATTTTATTCAATAGTTTAATTTATTAGCTTAAAATGATTGTTTTTCCAATAGAGTGATGTATTAAAAAAGCTGAAAAAATATATTAAATTATTCAAAAAAATAATTTTATTGTATCACACTGAGAAATAATTTATCAAATTCTCTATATCTTCTCTCATCTTAAAATGACACACACAGTAACTATCTTCATTTATTTTTCATAAGCAACACTCTTGGAGCACCACAAAATTTATAAGAACCCATTTTTAATATTTTCAGCTTCACTTTACCAAGTAAATGGCAGAAAGAATCTCAAAATAAATAAATAAAAAATAAAAAATTTCATAACGGTCTTTTTTGGTATCCGTATGCATAATGGACCCGAGTGGAAAAGAAAAGAAAATCAACCCGACCCGTTTAAGAAAACAAATTGGTTGAAACCAAAATATAAAACGAGTCGGGTTTTTTTGTTTTATCTTTCCCGTATCATAAAATCTTGACTGGATCTCTCTTACGCTCTCTGCCTTTCTCTCTTTTTGTATAAAACCCTAGCAGATCGAAATTCCCTAATCTGAATTCTTTCTACTCCATAGTAAGTTATCTTTCCATTTATTAATCTATATAGGTTAGATCATCTTAGTCTGATTAGAAATTAATCATTTTCTTTTGTTACATGTTCTTCAGTGATTAGGGTTTTCCATTTTGAGATGAATGAAGAATTCAGTGACTGGTTTTAATTGAGGTTGGGTTTTTTCTGGACTGGGAAACTGGTGGGTTCTTATTAAAAATAATAATAAATTAATCATTTTGGGTTTTCGGGCTCTCTGCGTTCTTATAAATAAAATTTATTGCAATGTTGTTATTTGCAGGTATTTTTAACTAAAGAATTTGTGGGGATTTCTTTGGCGAGGAGCTGGTTTGATGTGGGTTGTTTTTGGGATTTTTGATTGAGACTTGGAGTGAAAATAATGTCTTCCACAGCAATCTTACCGCTTCCAGCACCTCCTGTTAATGGAGATGGGTCTCCTCCTCCACCCTCGCAAGTGGTAGAACAGCAGCCGAGGGAGGATAGACCAGCAAGTGAGGAGCAGAGCAGAGCACCAGTTGCGACCCATACGAGAACTATTGGAATTATTCATCCTCCACCTGATATTAGGAGTATTGTTGATAAGACCTCGCAATTTGTGGCAAAAAATGGACCTGAGTTTGAGAAGAGGATTATTGCAAACAATGCTAATAATGCCAAGTTCAATTTTTTGAATCCATCGGATCCATATCATGCTTATTATCAGCATCGTTTGACAGAATTTCGTGCACAGAATCAAGCTCCTGGACAGCAGCCTACTTCACAGCCTGCGGATTCAGCTGCTCCTGATTCAGCTCCAAAACCTGATTCAGCTGCTGATGAAAATGAAGCAGCTACGAAACCGGATCCTTCAGCCCAGTTTAGATTACCTCCTCCTAAGGTTCTTGAACCCCCAGAAGCTGAGCAGTATACTGTTCGGCTTCCAGAAGGAATTACTGGAGAGGAACTTGATATTATTAAGCTCACGGCTCAGTTTGTAGCTCGAAATGGGCAAGCATTCTTGACTGGATTGACGAATAGGGAGATGAACAATCCTCAGTTCCACTTTTTGAAGCCAACCCACAGCATGTTTACCTTTTTTACTGGACTTGCTGATGCATATTCTAAAGTTTTGATGCCTCCCAGGGGTTTGACTGAGAAGCTGACAAAGAGTGTTGATGACATGACCACTGTGCTTGAAAGGTGCTTGCATCGCCTTGAATGGGAACGCTCACAGGAGCAGGCAAGACAGAAAGCTGAGGATGAGATTGAACAGGAGCGGATGCAAATGGCAATGATTGATTGGCATGATTTTGTTGTGGTTGAGACTATAGACTTTGCAGATGATGAAGACGAGGACTTGCCCCCTCCAATGACACTTGAGGAAGTTATAAGGAGGAGCAAGATATCTGCTATGGATGAAGATGAAATCATTGAGCCTGGAAAGGAGGTGGAAATGGAAATGGACGAAGAAGAGATGCAGCTTGTTGAGGAAGGCATGAGGGTTGCAAGTATTGAAGAGAATGATGGTGAGAAGGGCACAAGAACAAATGAGGAACAAGAACCACCTATGAGGATTGTGAAGAACTGGAAGAGACCCGAGGAGAGGATCCCTGCTGAAAGAGACCCAACAAAGTTTGTTGTTTCTCCTATCACTGGTGAGCTAATTCCAATTAGTGAGATGTCCGAGCACATGAGAATTTCTCTCATTGACCCCAAGTACAAGGAGCAAAAGGAAAGGATGTTTGCCAAGATTCGGGAAACTACTCTTGCACAGGATGATGAGATCTCTCGTAACATAGTGGGACTGGCACGCTTGAGGCCTGATATCTTTGGCACCACAGAGGAAGAAGTTTCTAATGCAGTGAAGGCTGAAATTGAGAAGAAGAAAGATGAGCAGCCAAAGCAGGTCATATGGGATGGACACACTGGTAGTATTGGGCTCACTGCAAACCAAGCTATGTCTCAGAATGCTAATGGCGAGGATCAAAATGAAGCTGTTAACAATGATGTAAGGAACCTTCCTGGTCCAGCAGCTCCTCCTCCCCGACCTGGTGTGCTGACTGTCCGTCCCCTCCCTCCACCACCAGGACTGCAGTTGAATCTTCCTCGTGCACCTCCAAATACAGTTCAATATTCTGGTCCCACTGCTGGGGCATATCTTGTACATCCGCAAAGACCAGTCAGTATTCCAATTATGCAGCCAAATTACCCCCCTCCAATGCAAATGGCACCCGGACAGCAACACATTATGGTAAATCGACCCCCCCCTATGCCTCCATCAATGTCTGGGAATCCAGGTGTCCCTGTGCCGCCTCCACCTGGATCGGAATATAATTCCATGGCAGTTCCTCGATCTTTTGCCCCTCATCCTGTCTCCCAACCTGGATTGCATATGATGCCTCCACCACCTCCGTTGCCTCAAGGAATGCCTCCACCACCCCCACCTGAGGATGCTCCTCCTCCACTTCCAGATGAGCCAGAGCCGAAGAGGCAGAGGCTTGATGACTCTGCGCTTGTTCCTGAAGATCAGTTTCTGGCTCAACATCCGGTATGGCCGTTTCTTTTATCAAAATTATGCCTCTTACTCTACAGCTGTTGGATTTATCATTTCTGATCTGTATCTCAATGTGGTCTTTCTTCCTTTATCTGACTGCATGTTAGCTGATATTGTGCCTTTTATGCAGGGACTTGTGCGTGTCACCGTTGCTGTTCCCAATATTGATGAAGGAAATCTCAAAGGCCAAGTTCTGGAGATTACAATGCAGTCCTTGTCTGAAACTGTTGGCAGCCTAAAGGAGAAAATTGCTGGAGAGATCCAACTTCCTGCAAACAAACAGAAATTGAGTGGAAAAGCTGGTTTTCTCAAGGATAATATGTCACTGGCATATTACAATGTTGGACCAGGAGAATTGCTGGCTCTCTCTTTGAGAGAGCGTGGTGGTAGAAAGAGATGAAGAGGCTTCTCGATGTGGCCCCATTTACGGTTTTTGATAGAACTTTCTCATATCAGAGATTTTCATATATTGCTGTGGAACTTTGTTATTTTGCTCCTTTGATGCTATGCTGGAAATTATAATGGCTGTGTTGTTAGCATGATTATATTTTTCGTTGCTGCTATGTAGAATTGTCATATTTTAACTGATAGCAAGTGGTATCTAATACAGATTGGCGTCATGGCAAGTGTTTCTTAAAGGGCAAATGTGAAGTAGGCCATTTTCTTTTGCTTAGGCAGGACAAGCCATCTGCTTACATCACCAACTACAGCTTCCTTCTGCATGTGGAGTTATTTCTCTGGAAAATAAGTCCTTCATGGTCTTATTTCACTCTTGATCGTTCCTTCTCGTTGTCAAGAACACATATTTTATAAACTCAATTTTTTCTGCTAATTTTTAGTTATTTTTGCTCCAAGTTAATTTCTTGGAAAATGTAGTGGTGAAGGGTGATTTACTAGAACTAGGCTTTGTTTTGTAGGTGAGTGATTATGCCTGGGCAGTAGAGTTCAGTGGGTGCATGCAGATTATACTGAGCACCCAACTTGCTTTCTCTTGTCAAGGGTTTATCCTTCAATAATTTGTTTCTATTTTGCTGTCATGCTTTCCTCTAACTAGCCAAGTAGCTCGCGCTGAGTTGGTGTTTTCTGATACTTTTCTTCTACGGAGACAGAAAAAGCAATTAGTTTGTATGGATGGAATGATCTCTGCAACCTAGTACATTTCTGTTGCTTAAAACCGCTGAGCTGGAATGATCTCTGCAACCTAGTACATTTCTGTTACTTAAAATCTCCAATGTGATTCATCCATCTCACAAGTAGTGCGTTCAGCTCACGTGCTGAATCTCGAATGGCAGTGCCTGAACCTGCTGTTTTTGGTTTTCTAATCTGCAGCATTTATTGAGGTTCATCACAATTACAATGAGGCTGTCAATTGGCTTCATTATTTATATTTTCCTTCTGGGATGAAGCATGCTGATCGTTGTTCTTAGGTGGGATATGCAGGAAACAGCATGTAAATCTATACCATTATCAGACCTTTTGTTCGGTTATCCTCTCTGGTATTTTCCCTTATGTGTTACTCCTCAGTGAGCTGAAAAACTGGAATTAGAATCCGTTGGAACCGGCGGCCACCAGTAATTGCTTGTCTGTTGGCCGTTTTAGCTAATTTGCGTGGGTTCTTTATTTTTCTAGCTATAAGCTGGTTACCATTGCAGCATTTCAGGTTCTTTTAGCCCTCTGCAGCTTAGTTTATTTGCCATTTCCATGTTTAATGTAAACCATTATCAGAATTGCCGTTTATCCTTAACCTGCTTTTCTTGGTCTACAGGCCGTTGTCCTTTACCCGGGCACGGGTATCGGTTCCATCTACCCCTAACGTTCCGTAGACAATTGTAGTGTTACTACTTTCATGTTACATCACAGCAAAGATTGAATCAGAAAATGAAGACGAAAAAATAAATCTTAATGAGCAGAATTGGACTCGGTGAATCCATTATCATTATCAAAATCACCTATTAGACCAATGGAGCTAATTCTAGACTGGATAACATCAGGCGTTGATAAAAAAGAATTACAACATATTCAGCAAAAATTTACAATATAGTTTTTTACGAGGAATATCCACTCAGCCAAGAAGAAAAAGCACCGTGGACCCAGCACAAAACATCCTTCTTTGCTGTCTAATTGCCAACCACTTGCGCAGATAAGGTTGTTGTGGTTATATCATATACTCTATACTTCCACTACAAATGTGCTGGTGTATTAGAGGAGACAGGGAGGAAGAGTGAGGATGTCAGAAGCTGGCCATTTGGTATCTGCTCAAAGCATCAAAGAATTTACAACCATCTATCCATCGAACACAAGAAGATCACAAAGGTTGACGTTTCAGAGATCCAAAATCATAGCAGCTTCAAAAAGAAATGACTTCCCGCCGGTACCGTGAAAGACAACCCCCTTACAACACTTTAATTCTAGTCAATCTTCTTCTGAAAATAACTTGTTTCATGCTTACTATCGCCTTATCCCTAGTCTCTTTCTTATATTTATCTGGGGATTAATCAATTGACATGGATGCTTGTAGTAATTGGACTCTAGTTTATTTATTTATTTTTATTTTCCTCTTCGATTCCTGGATAAAAATCACAAAACTTGTACTTGAACCCTATATACCACGGGACTTGCAAATTGTTTGAAACCGTTTTGTTATTGTCACTGGTTCAGCAATGAAAATGACTTAATGATTTTGTTGTTGAGCCAAATGGCAGATAAGCAAGAGAAATTCCAGGGCTCCCCGCCGTTTGGTTACAATATCAACCTCAGATGGGAGATGGCAAGGGAAATGGACTTCTGACTACCTACTGTCTCTTCAAGACCTGAAGTTAGAAGACTTGATCGAAGATGAACAAAAAGATGCTGAGGTTTCTGTTAATCTCTCCGTTCAAAAGGTCATTCCATCAAATCCATTCCCTTTCATATTCTCTTAACCAAGCATGGTGACCTGAAGTTGAAATGCAAGTTATAACAAGTTTAGGATCATTTGGCAGCAAGAAAGTATATCAAAATGACAGAAACACCCCAATTGGTTGCATGATGCAATTTGAGTCTCCATCAGCAAAAAACAAAAAACAAAAAAAAGAGACAAGGACAAAGTAGATTGCATCTAATAGTTTTCTTTCTATTTTTAACCAGCATGCTGGTTTTGGTTTCTCAGTGGATGGAAGGATCATCACATCTTTCACAAGAAAATGCAGCAACTGTTTTTCCCCATACTGTAGAAAGGTCTGTCATTTTAAAGAACTATGTTGTAGCAATTCGTTAATATTGAATTGGTCTTCAAGAATTACTTACTAGTCAAGTTGTGCAATATTTAGCTGTTTCTTACTCATTATTGAATCGGTTATAGAATGTAATGCCAGTGGACCTTTTTTTTCTTATTTTCTTGCCAGATTGATACAACCTTCAATGTTTGGGTTCTTCCATCAAGAGCCACTCGTGAAGTTCATCTGCCTGACATTGGTGGCGACGACCCATCATTAAGTCCCTTAAACCTCTCTCCCCCCACCCCCACGGTACCTTCTCTCTCAGACATGTAATTAACATAATTGATCGTGCAGGTTATATACGTGAAGCCTGGATATGAAGCTGATCTTGACTCGTTGATACAAGACACAATAAGGCTTACCACCTCAGTCAAAGTATGAACAATACACTTACTTCAAAACAAAGGGATTTATGTGTTGAAAAATGATTATGAAAAAACTAATCCTGATTAAAAGTCCTCTCCTACTCACCAAGTTTATATCCTGCAGGATACTTGCTCAGAATCGTGCGAGAAATCCAAACCCAAATTGATACGTGAGTGTTCCTGATGAACTTTCGCCAATACAGTAACAGAATGACTGTAGGTTGAGTTGCTGAAGCAATTTTCTGTTTTGATTCTCAGATATCGGTGGACAGAAAGCAGCTTCTATTGATAAGAGGTGGTCTATACTCCTGGAGCTGAAGAAGGAAAATTTGTGAGAAATATATACCTTTATGTTGTCAACGAGCATTGAATGTGTTGTGCCATGTGCTTAGCTCGGAATATAATGGGAGGATGGATCTATTCATTGCCTTTGTTCATTGCTGGTATTGAGTTACTGGTCTCCTGATAGAAAAATGTAGATTAACTATGAACCATTGCTGCTGAAACACAGATTACTTCTACGGCAATTTACTTGGTATATCATGAAACTTCACCAACTGAGACCTGTCACTAGAGTCTCTTTTTGTGAGATGAAATCAAAGGGAAGAATTATCATCTGTTGTTTTCTGATTTATAATGGAGTCGGGGAAAGGACTCGAAACAAGATCATCTGTGCCCTCTGTGGTTAGTTCTTGTGACCTTGAATGAGTCGAGTTTTTTATTCTCGAACAAATGCTAAAACAACGGACATCTATGTGGTTGTGTTGCGTTTCAGTAACAAGGTTCCTTTTTCTTTTGCCCCTGGAATTTACTTGGCTATTGACATATGAAGAGCAAGGCTCACACAGTATCGAGGCTCATCCTGTTCTTCAAATAACAGATTGAATAAAGAATTTCAAGCTTCTCAGGTGCACTGGAATCTTTATATAAAGATAGAACGACTGAAAACTTTATTCGTGATTCAGAAACATCACATCATGCGAGACATATTCTTCCAGACTTAAGATACAAGCGACGTTACAGGCACATATATGGCACCAATCAACGAGCAGCCTCATTTCTGCCTCTTCCTTCCATATGTCGAACAAAACTACGATAAGATCTCTCCTTCCCCATACACCCAAGAAAAAATAAAGAGAAAGAATTCGGGATGTCTGATCCCTTCATCTGAAAATATCCACCATTCCAGGTCATCCCGAGACCAAACTACAAATCCCGACTCCAAAAGATATAATTCAACTCTAACTTCCTGATGTCCAAATATCTCCTATAAGAAAGTTCCCAGGTAGTGATACCTGCAAGAAGACATGAACTTGACTGCGTATATTATAGCCGACGGGAGGGAGAGATGGAGAAACTTATGCCGCAACATACCTTCTCACCAGGTTTGAAGGGCGGAAGACCTTGGCAAGGGCATGTGCTGCAGAGAAAAGCATCTCCTTGTCATTGAAACAAATTCAGAGAAGAGGAGAAATCCCGTAGATCACTTCGATAAACTTTAAAGCGCGATGACATAGGAGCGAAAACCCAGAAGCACACCAGCCAAAATGCATTTTTCGGTTAGAAATAAACACAGAGATAAACCGCCGCCGTTGGTTTCAAAATATGGAAGAAGATATGATAACACAGAAAGTTTTCGCTAAACCTCAAACGATTTTAAATTGTTCAAGAAAGTTATTTAACTCTCGAAAAAATTTTCAATTATCATTTCCGCTTAGTGTTTCGAAAATCCAACTCTTATCATTCCCACCATTTCTTATTTGCACTCCACATGATGATCTTTCTTCAAAAAAAAAAAACAAAAAACAAAGACTCCATATGAAATGCTTAATAAACAATTTTATTTTATTTTTTTTTGCTGAGAAAAATATATTAGTAAGGAGAAGATAAGGATTATACTGGAGAATTATCATATTTTGTAGAATTTAAATTATTAATTTTCATATAAAAAATTATTGAAATATAATTAGATAAACAGATTTGAATAATTCCTCAATATTTTAATATGCTTCTGTCACTCAATTTTTTATTTAATTTTTAACTTGTATTAACATTTCTTTATAATATTTTTTTTATATAATTTTAAGTTTATTTAATTAAACATACATAATAATTTTTTATTTAAAATTAAATTGTTTTAATAATATTATTTTAATAAAAAATAATTTTTGCCGCAACCGTTGGATAGCAGGAATGAGTTGTCTGGTTGTATTCTATTAAAAATAAAAAATAAAAAATGAAGAGAGCGAATTTAATGAAAAAAAAAAAGGTAATTAAATGTGATGAAATCGAACTGAAACTAGCATTTAACTCTTTATTTCCGTTACCATAAGAATCCAGCACCAGCAAGAAGGAGTTCATGAGGCCAATTCTGTCACTTTACACACTCTTAAACCCTTATAAATCGCTCTCTACCCTTGATAGACAACCGCACGCTTAAGGTCAAAAAAGAAAGAAGAAAGATACCTTCGAGGCTTTTTGTTATTTTTCATCTGCCTTGTTGTTCTGTGTTTTCTGATTCTCTTCCTCGATCGACGATGTCTTCGTCGACCGATAGTCCCACCCTGACGACCGAGAACACCCAGCTTTCACCCCAACCAGACACTGAAACAGCCAGACCCACCAAGAAAATCACCCTCAGAAGCTCTGATAACCAGATCTTTGAAGTAGAAGAAGCTGTAGCCATGGAATTTGCGACTGTGAAATCTTTCTTTGAAGACTCACCGTCATCGACCGACACTGTGCCACTCCCTAATGTGACGGCCAAGCCATTGTCCCAAGTTATTGAGTTCTGCAAGGAGCAAATAAAGTTTAAAGCAAACCCAGATGAAGTGCAGAAGAAAAAGTACCACTCGGAGTTTCTTAGAGAAAAGAGTGACAAAGATCTGGTAGATATGATTCCGGTGGCTAACTATTTGGAGATTAAAGATTTGCTTGATGTGCTTAACCAGGCTGTTGCTGATAGGATTGAGAACAAGAGTGTTGAATATGTGAGAGGCTTCTTTGGGATTGACAACGATTTTACTGCTGAAGAAGAGGCTGCGCTTCGTCAAGAACATGCTTGGGCTTATGAAGGTGTTGATGAGGACTAATCAATCGGAGTTTGCTTCTTTATGAAAAAAAGATGAAATATTTAGACTTGTTTTGAACAATTTTCATTTTCATTAGGGTTTTTGGTTTTATTTGTATATGCAGGGTTTTAGAGAAAAATAAGTATGGAATGGAGATGTGTGATATTGGTGCTTTTAATGGAATGAATTAGGATTTGGTTTTTGATTAACGGTGTTTTTCGTATATGGGTTTTCATTTTGATACTTTTGGCTATGATCTTGCTGAACCTTTTTTTCTTTTTTCTTTGTCAATGGGACTAGATGAATGATGGAATAATGGTTTTCAACTTCATAGTTTCTATGGTTGATCAGAACTCGGGCTTGATGGTAATTTTATTTTTTAGGGTTTTGCTTGTGTAGATTGTTTAGGGGAAAAATTGGTGGAATTTCATAATAAGGAATATATATAAAATAGCAGTAGTTTTTAAATATGATGTTGATAAGGGGGCTAGGTCTAAGTTTGAAGTTTTTTGGTGGCCATGGGTTATAGATTGCTGAGTAGCTTGTTAATGAATCGGATTACAGTTCAGTGCCCTTTTCTTCTGGTTCTTGCGTTTGCTTTGTGTGCAAGTTGTTGAATTGATGAAGGGTCTTGTCTTGGCACACTAATCGATTGAATTAAGGTTTTGTTTTATAGCTGTTTTCACCTCATTAATCCTTTTTCTGCCCCCTCGTTTTGACAGTGTTTTTACTGAATGCAAATAGGATTTGGATGCACAAAGTTTTTGTAACTGTTCAGTGTTATTGTCAGCCCCATGGGATTAGAGTTTGTAACTGCTAAATTTACCTTTGGTTTTTTCTGGTAAACTTGCTTAGTGGCCACGCACAAGTCTTCTCAAGGAGAAAACTAATCCTCGAGAAGTTTTGCTGAAAATGATGACCTTTTCCTCCTGTTAAGTTGATGTTGTAGAGACGCAAAAACGTATGAAAAGGAGCAGGGCCAGAGATTATTGTTGATAGAAGGAAAATGACGGACAACGATTTTTTCCTTCTGATTCTGTATTATCTGGGCCCTGTCAAATTTATTGAACAAGCTAGTTATGCGAAGTGCCATGTGCTTGAGCAGTTAGTTCTGTTGTCTGGGTTTTGCAATCACAGCAGTCAGCGCCATCCTTGGCAGAAAAGGGACTAAAACGCACTGGATTGCTTAGAAGTAGTGTCAGTTTTGCGGCAATCTGACGGCAACTGGTTGAAGTAAACTCACTCTTGCCTTCTATGCAGCCAAGAATCACATTGAAGCTTCCAATTGAAGGAAGAATCGAACGCCTGGTTTTGGTGTGTGTGTGTGTGTGTATAAACATAACTACGTTCTTTCTATATCGCAGAAAAATCTAAGCTCCCGATAGCTGCAAACCAAAACGAAGCAAAGGCTTATGATAATGGATTACCAGGGATTACCATGAAGTTTGCGATTTATGACTAACGACCTTCTAGGCAAACAACAAATAAAAGGTCACTTAACTTCTAATACTCTTTTGTCAGCATCCTTCTCTTTAAGCATAAACCACCAAAGATGCTGGGATCCATAAAGTCATCAGGATTTTTTCAAGAGTGCAAACAAGAATATAAACGATCACATGTTGATTATCATAAACAACTCAGTTTTGGTATCACAAAGACGACTAGGGCTGAGCTTAATCCCTTCACTACAGATTCAAGACACTACACTACAGATTCAAGACACTACACTACAGATTCAAGACACTACACTACAGATTCAAGACACTACACTACAGATTCAAGACACTACACTACAGATTCAAGACACTACTTGACAATCAGACGGCAGCCACACCCCT